>NW_021621692.1:2911004-2958281 GCF_004785775.1 Grammomys surdaster
AGGCAGGAAGGCAGGAAGGCAGGAAGGCAGGAAGGCAGGAAGGCAGGAAGGCAGGAAGGCAGGAAGGAAGGAAGGAAGGAAGGCAGGAAGGAAGGAAGGCAGGAAGGCAGGAAGGCAGGAAGGCAGGAAGGCAGGAAGGCAGGAAGGAAGGCAGGAAGGGAGGAAGGGAGGGAGGGAGGGAGGGAGGGAGGGAGGGAGGGAGGGAGGAAGGCAGGAAGGCAGGAAGGCAGGAAGGAAGGAAGGAAGGAAGGAAGGAAGGAAGGAAGGAAGGAAAGCAGGAAGGCAGGAAGGCAGGAAGGCAGGAAGGGAGGAAGGGAAGAAGGGAGGGAGGGAGGGTGGTAGGGAGGAAGGGAAGAAGGGAGGGAGGGAGGGTGGTAGGGAGGAAGGAAGGAAGGAAGGAAGGAAGGAAGGAAGGAAGGAAGGAAGGCCAGTAAACCTTTCTCTATAGGCTTAAAGTAAGAGAGAACAACAATGAGCCAATTTCCAGATGACCAAGTGTCCCACAAACAAGTGATCAGTACTTAGAAGCTCTCTTTAATTCTTTGTGGGCACATTAATCAGAGACCACCTTCCTGAGCAGGAAATGAGTATGGCGTCTCCACATACCGTCTGATGATGACCACAGCATCCTTTTTCTTCAGCCCTTTCACAGCAGCGTACAACTCTAGGTGTTCCTTCACCGTCAGGATGGGCCACAGCACATTCTCCTGAGGGCAGTACCCCAAGAACCCGAGGGCAGCACCCCCAACACTCCCTTTCAAAATTACCTACACACACACACAAAAAAAACTTCTCAGATTCTATTCAAAACTGTATGCGCATGTACATGTAAGTGAGACTTAATGATGCTCTCTCTTCACCCACATGGGTAGTAAGAACATGAGTAAAATTAGGATGGCTGGAACAAGACTATGCCATAATGACAACATCAGTTGACATGCCAAGTCAAATAGGGGGAAACCTACATGGTCTCAGACTCCATATGAAGAGCTACAGCTTGCCAATGGCTGTGGACAGAGGAAGATTCAGTTTCCTCCAGGGATGAGCTACAACATAGGTTGTCCAAGCCTAAGTGGTCTGGACACATGTTTATGTGAACAATGTTAAACAGACTCAGTAGCTTATATGTATACTATGATATGTACACTATGTGTATGTATAGATATAGATATGTATATATATCATATGTATGTATGTATGTATGTATGTATGTATATACATGTATCAATGATGATTAAAGAAGAGACCATGAGAGTTTGGGAGGTGGCGGTGGAACATGGGAGAAGTCAGAGAGGTAGAGGAGGGGGCAGGAATGCTGTACATGCAGTGCTCATGTATGAAGTTCACACAAAAAATCATTACGTGCTTAAAGAGCTAAACAATCATTTAGCTCTGGAGAAATGACGAATCTTTCAGTAATTTAAAAAGGCAAACATTCCACATTATTACATCATAACATAGTTTAAACTTTAGAACTAAATCCACCACCACAGGTCAAGTGAAGTTTGCTTAGTTGGTGGCTTATTACATGAGTTCTCCAATTGATCCAGACACTCAAGACAATGGATATTTGTTAAGTGTTCTGTTTCCCAGCAGGGCAGTGGTTTTCAGTGAAGAGCAATCCTCCCCTCAGGGTACATCTCATACTATCCGAGACACCAATATTTGCTTGTCAAAATTGTGTTAATATCTGTGATGGAAAGGGTACTACTGGCATCTAGTGGGTAAAAGCCAGAGATGCTGTTAAACACCCTACTATACACACATTTATTCAATCTGCAGTGCCATTGGTTCAAAAGATTAGCAGCCTTGAACTGACTAATAAAGGAAAATTCCCTTAGTAATATGTCTATTACATGAGAAACAGGAAAAAATAATATTTATTATTTTGATGAGATCAGTAATGTACCATGTATGACAACTAATGTGTACTCTGTGATGCTATGTACCGAAACCTAAACATTTAATGTATCTTAAATTATATCATTTTCAAAAATCCCTAGAGTTAGCTGTGTCCATATAGATATATATGAACTTAATGTAATCATGGGCTAAGAAATTTGCACAAGAGTCACAGAAGATTGGGACCTGACACTGGGATCAACTTTTAGAAATGTCCTTGACCTTGATTGTTTGTTATTACCTCTCTCCGGTACAACAGAAGAAAAAAAAAAGTTAACTTTGCCTTACAGAATTTTCATTGGAGAGAAAAAACAGAAAATAAATAAGCTGAAATGTAAGTGGACTTATTACAGTCTCTGCTTAACTGTTTCATGAAACTACATGTGTCTAATATAAAAGTTAATAAAACAAATGGTACAGCCAATAAGAGAATGACATTAAGAAGATAGCCAGGTGCCCAGAGATGGTTATATCCATGGGGGCATCAAGCCCTCATACCCTACAGTTAGAAGACCAAGAGCTGATTCCAGAGGCAGAGAGACAGAGGAAGGCAATTGGCACAGCCCTCATTTATGCTAAGCCTCTAGGGCCATGGTAGAGTCTGGACCACTTATGGACTTTTTAATCAGGGGAGTGACAAACTTTCTTTTGCATTTTTAAAGGTCTGCTCCAGTAGCTGTATCAGGTAGAATGAAAACAGAAGGCAACTTATGAAGTCTCTTTAGCAATCAGAAGCATCTACAGCAATCCCTCATCAATCTTCCCACTGATCTTAACCTTGGATCACACGCCAAGAGCGTTTTCCTCTGAAGTCTTAACTCTTTGGTTACTGACCATCATTTTATCTGGTGTGGTCTACAAGAGTGCAATTTATATACACTTTATGATTTTCATCCTGGACTCTGGACTATTGTTTTGTCTCTAATGTATGTCATCTTGGGAAATTCTAGGTCTCCTGAACAGCAGAACACTGTGGTATACTTAGAACGTCAACGCATCTCCAGTAGCACCTGAAAGCTGCTGGCATCTCTCCCACCACTGAAGACGTCATCCTACTATAGGGCCAGGATTTGTCTCAGTTATGACAAGAAATTTTGTCTGGCTGTCTTCTTTGCAAGGACACCCGTGGTTTCTTGCTACGCATGAGGCATGTAGTATTTAATTGAAGCATGGGTGCAGAGGACAGTTATTAAATATGAGTTTCATGACTGCAGCCACATTAACAAGACTTGTTGGGATTTTAACAGTGGTCTTTGGTAAAATGCTGGATAAGACAACTCAGTTTACCAAGTTCTTAGGAGACATATCAATGGTCTCTTCCCTGAAAGTACGCATAGGTGTGTGTGTGTGTGTGTGTGTGTGTGTGTGTGTGTGATGTATATAATAGTTTCATTAATATCTCTATTCTCTACTCACTATGCCGATAATATTAACCCTTCTCAAAAATTATTTGGTGCGTTAAGTGGAAGGAAATGTAATCAGTCATCTTCAGTTCACATCCCTAGAATCAATTAGGGACTAACAATGTATTTTTAGGTTGTCATGAGTAATCACTGCGAAGTGCTTTATCTATTTTAACATTATGGAATGCATCTTATGTGTATCACTGACCTGACCTGCGGTTGGTATTGTGTCTCCTGTTATCATACTGATCGTTGTACTTTTGCCAGCTCCATTGTGTCCTAAGAGCCCTAGAACTTCACCTGAAAGAAACAAGCATACCCAAGAACATGCAAATAACTTTAAAAAGTAAAACTAAATGCGATTTGCAAACTTTTCCTGTGGAGAGAATACACAAAGCATACTATATACATTCTCTCTCTCTCTCTCTCTCTCTCTCTCTCTCTCTCTCTCTCTCTCTCCCTCTCTCCCTCCCTCCCTCCCTCCCCCCGTCTCACACACACACACACACACACACACACACACACTTGATGTTACTACTATTTTTATCTTAGAGAGGAGAGATCTGAGTCTTACAGAATGCAGATAACTTGCCTAACATAGGTTATTAAGAGACTGATCTGGGGCTGGAGAGATGGCTCTGTGGTTAAGAGCACTGACTGCTTTTCCAGAGGTTTTGAGTTCAATTCCCAGCAACCACATGGCGGATCACAACTATCTGTAATGGGATCTGATGCCCTCTTCTGGTGTGTCTGAAGACAGTACAGTGTACTCATATAAATAAATAAACCTTAAAAAAAAACTTATAAAAGAAAAGAGAGACTGGCCTGGAATCGCAAAGAACACTGGTTTCAGTTAACCAGAAACTTCCATACCAAACACTATTATTTTAACTTGAAATAGGTTCTTATTGTGTAGTCCAGAATGCACTGGAATTCATGGATGGAGCCCAGGCTGGCCTAGAACTTGTTACAATATTCTTGCTTAGCCATTCCAGTTCTGGTATTATAGGCATGTATTGTTATGCCTAGCCACCATGAACTATTTGTTAAGAATGAAAGATGTACCATTGTAACCAAGTCAGTCCTGTTTATAATCATAAACTTTATTTTAGCCCTATGCCAGGACTTAGAATGTAACTAATTGGTAGAATGTTTGCATAGCATGCATAAAGCCCTGGGTTTTATCCTCAACATCAAAAAGTAAATAAATATTTGAAATATATAATACTTAAATAAAATCTATGCTATCCTTTTTATCTCTTCCAGTAGAATTTAAGACACAGGCCATAACTGTCTCTTCCTTTGCAAAGAAAAACTGTTCTATTAAAACCAATGTTTGTCAGCTGGAAGGCACAGCCTGAACTTCTTGGTAAGCCAGCTGCCTCAATGCTCACCAACAGATGACCCCTGTGCCAGAAAATGCATGCCTCTCACAAAGATCCAGTCTTCAGAGCCCATAGAAACTCTGCTGAACTATGGTTTCCAACCTTTTTTAACACAGAAGGAGATGTTCCTTATGGCAATCTTTTTCTTCGTTTTGGAAAAGCACCATTTCGTTCTGCCTGTATATTCCTTCCGCAGACAGCTTGCAATAATGACTGGTTTCTGTGAAGACAGATAAAAACCAGTGTAGCATCTTTCTTACTCCCCACGGGAGACTGCTCACATCCCTTCCCCCAGACCTTTCCTTATACAGAACCATAAGTCCACCCTCTCCTGCTACAAACTACTGTTTTCAAGTAAACCATCCCAAGTCTCTCTATGGACATTTGATTTACAGTGTTGTGTGTGATTTGTGCTTGACAGTCTGCAGAGAGCTGGAATGAGGTCATTCACATAACCCAATAATTTGTTAACACACACACATGCACACAGGCACATATATACAGACAGACAGACACACTCACCCATGCACACACACAAGCAAATGCACATATACACAGCACAAAGGAACTCTCTTCTGAATTGTTTGCAGCTAGTTTAACTTGGATTATAAAACTCATAAAAGCTGGGGCTGAAGAGATGGCTCAGTGGTTAAGAGCACTCGCTGCTCTTGCAGAGAGGATTTGGGTTTGGTTTCCAGCACCCACATCAAATGGCTCAGAACTGCCTGTCACTCCAGTTCTAGGGGAATTTGATGCCTCTTCTTGTTTCTAGCATTTATGAGCATCTATATAAAATGATACAATACAGACACCCAGGTACAAGCACACACATACACACATGCACACATAAAATGCAAAACGAATCTTTAAAAGAGCTGCATTAAAATCTTAAGGTTTTTTTTTAATATTTAACTGTACTTATCAAATCTATGGCTCTGAAAATAAATTAACACATTGATTGATTGATTGATTGATTGATTGATTGTGTGTGTGTGTGTGTGTGTGTGTGTGTGTGTGTGTGTGTGTGTGTCCTTTGCTTCCATAGCTCATGGGCCCTGCATACCTACTGACATCAAGTAATGCACTATAAAAGAAAAACCGAACCCTCCACCTCACCCCGCCACAGCAGGCTTTTAAGGGAATCAAGATCAGAATGTTTCTCACTTCTCTGTCAGAATCGTTTACTTTTATGAGCTCTACCTCGTCCATCTGTGGGGTAGCCATGGCACCCGTTGTTCTCACTCTTTCCATCTGAACATCTTCATCCTCTTCTCCAGGCTCTTCTGTGTTTGGAAAAGCACGACAGCTTCTCGGAGAAATTCTAAAGGCAAAACAGCATGTTCAGCTTATCAGTTATTGAAATACATGGACCAGAAACAGAGCACAACTCGGTTCTTCTACTCTACTGTGTACCTTTCAAATACCTTCATTTCCCTCCATCAACGAATCAAATGATGCTGCTATTCACGTTTGCTTTTTACATGGATATAGTTCTCCTAACTGGGTGATGACATTCTCCCTCTTCAACTAGCAAAGCAACAC
This sequence comes from Grammomys surdaster, assembly GCF_004785775.1. NCBI lineage: Eukaryota > Metazoa > Chordata > Mammalia > Rodentia > Muridae > Grammomys > Grammomys surdaster. The sequence continues at coordinate 2,917,237 of NW_021621692.1, forward strand.
ACACCCTCTGTCTGTGGATTTCAAGGCAGCTTTCCTGGAGGAAAGAGATCTAGAAATGCCTTTGGGGTGTATTTTATAATTCCAAACGTTTCATAACAATGAACACCCAGAGCACATAATTTAGGAACATCTAGGGTTTCTGATCAGAATCCTAATGTGTATTCAGTTACTTGGCATGTTACCTCTTAGGAATCTGTCAGTCAGTCCTTCCCACTGATATAAAACAAGACCTTTCATCAACCATTACTGAGTCAGCAGATTGTTTCTTCTCTCCCTTGGGTCACCTTAATTACTGTGCTTGCTTGGCTTCCCTAAAACACGATGTCATCTTGTCATTCTTCTTTTCATCAAACTTAGGTTGGAATTTGGTTTTCATCATGTGAGGAAAGCAAGGTGTGTGCGGTGGTTTGAACAAAGATGGCCTCCATCGTCTCAGGTACTTGAATGTTTGGTCACCAGATAGTGAAACTGGTTTGGAAGGGTTAAGAGGTAGGTGTGGCCATGTTGGAGTAGGTGTGGTTGTGGTGGATTAGGTGTGGCCATGTTGGAGTAAGTGTGTCACAGAGGATGGGCTTTGAGATGTCAAAAGTCCATGCCAGGCCAAGTCTCCCCTTCTATCTCTCTGCCTGCTCAAGATGTAAAAGTCTGAGCTACTGCTCTAGTGCAATGCCTGTCTACTTTCCATTGTGATAATCATGGACTGACCCTCTAAAACATTAAGCAAGCCCCAGTAAAATGCTTCCCTATGTAAGAGCTGCCTTAGTAACGGTGTCCCTTCAAAGCAATAGAAGATTAACTAAGATGGTGTGTCAAACACGCTCATGTATTAGTTTCTCATTAAGTAATGTTCAATACCTTCCCCAGACTTCCCTATTGATTATCTTTCAATATCCAGCTTCACTTTTACTTTCTGATATTCTCTAACATAAGCCATTTAATTTGCCCCGGCTGTCTTCATGAGTCTGTGGGAGAAGGGCGTTTCAACCTTTGTCTTGTTGTTCAAATGTGTTTCCTTCTTGGACTGTCAACATGTGTCCAGTTGCTTACCTGTAGTTATCTATCTTTTAAAGTTACTATCTCTTCTATATAATTCAAGTATGCCAGTAGAATTTCCTTCTCTCCTAATTTAGCATCTTGTGTATGCTAATGTTGCTTTTCCCTCTAGATTGTAAAAACATGAATTGTAATAATTTTGCCTACAACACAAGTCCTTAAAAACAATCCTGATCTCCCCATCCCAATTAATTCAGGCATATTAAAATGTCTAAAAAAATTAAATGAAAAGTTTAAATTTAAATTTTAAAAGTTTAAATGAAATGAAATTCTATTCGAATGCTGTCAACCTGAACACTGGGTCCACTCTCAGTGACTTCTTCCTGAAGTATCTTTCCAGACATCGCAGAACGAAAAAGAAAAGGAGAAAATGAAGGTAAGGCTAGGGACAGAGAAAGGAAAACAAAATTAGTTTCATCATAAAATAATTATTTCCATATTGGAGTTAATTTAATCAGACTGATCTATAAAAATGGCATCTGATAGCATTCTCACAAAGCTGAAGTCAACCTATTTAACATTTATGAAGCTGTCAAAGTTAGCTCTTCTGTTACTCAAACCAGGAGTAGCATAAACATAGTAATAGTGATGCTGGTGAGAAGGTTCAGTTGACAAAGATGCATGCTGCCAAGTCTGATGACCTGAGTCCAATCTCCAGGCCCCAAGTGATGAAAGAAAAATAACTCGTAATGAGTTGTTCTCTGATTTCCACATGCATGCCATAAAAGGTTCCCATAGATAGATAGATAGATAGATAGATAGATAGATAGATAGATAGATAATAGATAGATAATAGATGTGAAAAGATGTCAACATAACAGTAATGAGTTGATACAAGTATACTAATGACGGTTTAGAGTTCGGGCTCTATGCTTGTCATCATAAGACTACTATCATGTTAGTGGTTTGGATTTAAAGTTCTGTACATGTATATGTATGCATGTGTGTGTGTGTGTGTGTCTGTGTGTGTGTGTGTACCTGCATGTCTATTACTGCTTATTCCCAAAATGTTCTCATATTTTTTAATTAGTTGAAACTCAAAGGAACTCTGCTTGCACAAATCTGTTTCCTAATGCACAAACATTTAAAAAGGAAGTGCCGTCTTACTATCAACAATGCCAGGAATACAACTTGAGATTCTGATGCTCCTAAGTAATCCACAGAGTCATGAGAGACCTGCAAAATGAGGAGACACATTCGGGTGAACATTCCTATGTCCGTCATTTATCCTCTTTGCAAAGAGTCCCCACATAGCCTGGTATCAGGTAAAGTGTGCTTCTGACTGGGAGTATGTTTCCCTTGTTCCCCGATGTTTCCATGAACTTGAGCTTGTCCACAGGCCAGGGTAAAGGGTGCTGTTCTGTGCAACACTGAGGGTGAGCACGGTTGAGGGCTGTGCTGGCAGGAGCCACCGAAAACACAGGCAAGTCTTTCTGAAGCAAACCCTCTCCCTGAGCTGTGCTCCCCTGACTTTCTGTACTTACTCACACTCTTCCTCTCTATTCTCCTCCTCTAGGGACTCTGGGCTCATATTGCTCTAACCTCCTACATCCATGACCATTCTCCAAACCGGACATCATTCTTCATACGGAGTTTCACTTGTATATGCTTAAGTACACTGTCCCATTAGATCTCTTTAAAAAGGCATCTGGTTTCACCATGGGTACGAGACAATTGTACTTCTTGAATTGAATTCATCAAGGGACCTTTCGGGTAGCTTTACCTCCCAATTTTGCTAATTCCACTTGAAAAGTGTTCTGTTCCCACAGCTTTAAAAATCCTAGTGATTCACTCCCAGAAATAATTTTTCATATATCTCCTTCTGTTCTCAAAACGCTAATTCTGCCTTGAACATATTCACACACAGTCAATGACTGCAATTCTTACTCCCCCCACAAGCACACAAAAAAATAAGCATTCAAAAGAGAGGCATGTATGTTATTTTCCAAAAAGAAAGATGGCCTATTCTCCACACACTCTGTTATATTTTTAAGTGGATGGATGGTCCTGTTTTACAGACAGCAGCCTCTCCACGTGTACAACACATGGTTATGTTTTCATTCAGCTTCTCGGAGTTCACTCCCTGAACAATGCCTTTCTCTCTTTCCATGAGGAATTTTATATCTCACATCATCCCAGTATGATACTTCTTGGGGAAAACAATGGATTGAAGATATCTGCCACGCTCCTAACTCAACTGCTTTTCTAGACATCAAATGACATTAATGACATTCCATGCTTGCCTGCAGGCACTGCCAGCGCTTGCTCTCCTCCCACTCTCTTTGCTAGGCTCACTTAGTAAAGCTGATGCTTCCATCGCAAGGGACACTATCAATACCACCAGTGACCTTCATGTCCTGAGACAGACTGGTCTTTTTCCAGTTGTCCTTGTGGACTATCCAGTATCATTAGATAGTTTAATCACTCTCACGGAGACATTTTTATTTCACCCTTGGAATCTGACAGGAGGCAGAGCTTCTGGGAGGGGATCTGACACTCAGAAGTCAACCAATTCTCTCTGGTTGACCGACTCTTCCTCTCTCCAAACCTCTGAATTTTGGAGTTAAAAGTCAAAGTTCTGGCTCTCTTTTTTCATTTCAACTTCTACTTCCTGTGTAGGTTACACGACTGGGTTATATTGTTTTTGGGAACACTCATAAACTGATGAATCTCAAGTAGTCTGCTGTGTTCTCAGTCTCCCAGAGGTTAAACTCCAGATCTATACATCCAACTGGCTGCTGAGGGCTTTTTTCCTTTTCATATATCTCTCAGAAGCCTTAAACCTAATACACCCTAACCTTAACAGAAGGGTGTCTCCGCCATCTCCCAGTAGGGTTCCCCTGAAAGAAGTCTGTAAAATGCTACCACTCTGGAGTTTCCTTTGGCCTTCATAAACTAGAGCAGGGCTTTCAACTCAAGAAGAAAACGGCCGCACCCTTTGCAAGCTCTAGAGAGATCATTTTCTGAAAAATCATAGCTTCAGATGTTGCACAACCAAGGACTGACTTTGTAATATTCTGGTTTTGTAATACTCAAGGTTTCCTTAGGCGGCTATACATTTGATAATAGCGCGAAATTACTTACCTCAGAAAAAATTAATAGCGAGCCAATCAGTGTGAAGGGAGGTACTAAAAGGGTACAGAATAGCAGCTCTAGAAAGCCATACTCGTTTATGTCGGTAACAATGATGAGGAAGATGGTGACCTGCAACGGGAGCACAGTGCAGTGTCACCGAGGCAGTGATATGCAATACAGGAAGTCACCTCATCAACGTTCCTATTGTAGATTCCTACCTCACTCACTATAGCACCGCCATCGTGGCCTCTCCCTTGTGTCTCAACCTATGTCATGATTCTCACACACAATGCAGGTGAAAATCAGATTCTAATGCTGGAGTCCCTGACCGTTCATTTCTGCACGCCATCTTTTTTTCGCCTCGATAAACCTCGGACATATTTTTACGTCTAAGAATCCTGGCTGTTAATTTTCAAACCTGGTTATTCCCTTGACTGAATGTGTAAGAGTTTATAATTTTGTCTTCAAAACTCTGTTGTTTTTGATTTATCTGGTCCTATTCATTCTGGTCTACCTTAATGTTTTCCACGTCGACGCTTTCAGTGCCAAAGATTAAAATCTTTTATGAAATTCTTATTCTATTATTACTTTATGTGTACAGGACTTTATTTTTTGCCAGCATGTATCTCTGCATAATATGTGCATGCCTGGTGCCCGTGGAGGCCAGAAAAGGATTTTAGATTTTTTGGGACTGAAGTTACTGACAGCTGTGAACCACCAGGGTAGTGCTGGGATTGAACCCAGGTCCTCTGGAAGAGTATCCAGTGCTCTTAACTGCTCAGCCATCTCCCCAGTTTCCCCCAAATTAAAGTTTTCTCTATGCATTTGAAAATTTACCGTTGTCAAAAATGTTTTCCAAAAAATTTTTTGATCTTTTGTTCCTCTAACGGATTGAGGTATACATTCTCTAACTATTATAGGTACCACCATCCAATTGCTAAGACTAAGCAATCTATAACTTTAACATGAAATACGATATTTGTCATTGGTTTCTCAGATCATTTGCCTTGTATCTTTGTTTCCTTTTTACTGGGCATGCTTCAGAAACCGTGGGATTCCCTCCTTTATTTTGATGGTTACTAATATTCAGTCTCCACTGCATTCTGGAATTGATTGTGTTGATTATTGCTCATAATTATTCTTTTTGAAATATTTACATGTGTTTTTATTCTTTGAAAGTGACCATACGTTTATACAATGAATACTGATCATATTCATTCACCACTATCTCCTCCTTCCAGTTCCTCCTAGTATCCTACTCAAGTCCTCCCCAGCTTCCTCTCCTCTTTTGTTTTATATTATCATTATTTTAAATTTCATCTAGGTTGGCGTTGCTACCTTTTTTCTAGAGAATTGACCTTTGTTTGCCTGAGTAAACAAATATGCCTAGACTTCTCAAGAATTCCCCCCCCACACACACACACACACAGAGAGAGAGAGAGATTGAACCTAGGATTGAACCTAGTGTCATTTTTGCATGGCCAGTTCTCTGCCACTAACTACAGACCCAGTGATTTTACGTTTCTTAGTTTTTTGTTTGTTTTTTAATTTTGTGAAAAGTTTATTTATTTATTTTATGTGAGTACACTGTAGCTGTCTTCAGACACACCAGAAGAGGGCCTCAGATCCCATTACAGATGGTTGTGAGCCACCATGTGGTTGCTGGAAATTGAACTCAGAACCTCTAAAAGAGCTGTCAGTGCTCTTAACTGCTGAGCCATCTCTCCAGCCCTGTTTCTTAGTTTTAAAAGTATCTTCCAAAGGAAACTATTTGGTTTTATAGTTTTTTCCAGTCTAGGTGTTTAAATGTATTATCTATTTTATAAATTTATTTAGTGTTCAGGCACATTTTGTATTAGGGTTAATTCTTATCATTCTACAGTCTACAGGTTCTGTTGAAGTTACTGTAACACGTGTCTACCATTGTAATATTATAAAAATATTTCATTGTCCTAAATGTTCTCCATGCTCACCTGCTCATCTTTCCTCTCCATAACTCTTGGTGACCACTAACGTTTTTATTGTTTTCATTGCTTTGCTGGGATTCCTTGTAATTGGATTTTTGGGGTGTAGCTCTTTTCACATTGTCTTCAAGTTTACTTCATGTTTTTCCAGCGATTGATAGCTCATTTCTTCTTACTAGAAAACAATATTCTACCACATAGCTGCACATCCATTTATTTAACCACTTACCACCTTGAAATGTCTTGATTTGGCTCTATATTTGGGCAATTATTTATAAAGCCAATACAGTTATTTGTGAAGCTTTTGTGTGTACTAAATAGTTTTATTTGTTTTGTTTTTTTTCTTTAGAAACATTGTAGTGTACTGAATGGCTTTATTGATTTTTCTTTTGAAGAAACTTTATAAGAAATTCATTCCTTGAGTTTACATTGCTATAAACAACTTGTGGTTTATGTCTGCTTGGCTCAAGGAGTGGCACTATTTGAAGGTGTGGCCTTGTTGGAGCAGGGGTAGCCTTGTTGGAGTAGGTGAGGCCCTGTTGAAGTGGGTGTGGCCTTGTTGGAGTAGGTTTTGCCCTGTTGTAGTAGGTATGTCACTGTGGGTATGGGCTTTAAGACCCTCACCCTAACTGCCTGGAAGTCAGTATTCTGCTAGCAGCCTTCAGATGAAGATGTAGAACACTCAGTTCCTTCTGCACCATGCCTGCCAGGATGCTGCCATGTTCCCACCTTGATGATAACAGACTGAATCTCTGAACCTATAAGCCAACCCCAATTAAATATTTCCCTCATAAGAGTTGCTTTGGTCATGGTGTCTGTTCACAGCAATAAAACCCTAGCTAAGATACAACTCATTTGCAAGATATACGAAAAGTGAACATACAAAGTATAACTACTATGAATTCCATTGTAAGGCTTATATCCACAAAAGTGTACATACATGTATACATAAATGTGTAAAGTATACATAATACTAACTTCCTGTCAGTATTATTGATAGCAACTTCAAACAGGAAGCCATTTGATATATATCACCAGTGGATAAATCATTTACAGCTTATCCATCAATCGTATAGTATAGCAATGGAAAGAACTGAACAGCTATGGGATAGATATCTATACCTAATATATCTGTTAAGCTTTATACATATGCATCCACACAGACAGTACAATTTACATAGATCTGCGATCATCTTAAAGCAATTAGAATTTCCTACAAAGAATTCTCAATTTGCCATTCTTCTTAGTACAATGATTAAAATATATACCTTTTGGGAATGGAAAGGCCCAACATTTAAGAGCACTTGTCGCTTTTCTAGAGGGCCAGGTTTGTTTCCTAGCACACACATGGTATCTCATTATCATCTCTCACTTCAGTTCTATGATATCTGGTATCCTTTTCTGAACTCCACAGGCAACAGGCACAAATGGGATGCACACACATACAAGCAAGCTAAACACTCGCATATGTGACCTAATGTAAGTAGATTTAAAACAAAATTTAAGTAAAATAAAATATATGCTCCTAGATTTGTTCAAGGAAGAGTTAAAAATAAAATGAGAAGCATGTGTGCATACTTACAATTAGGAAGAAAAATGACCAGAGGCCACTGTTTTTTCTGCCATTACGAAAAATGAAGGAAATCACATAAGTCAAGAATATGAGAGATGATGCATACCCAATACTACATGGGACCTGAAAACAGAAACACTCAGGTGAACATTACTTAAGTGTAATCATACCTAACTCTCAACTATTTTTTTATCCCCCTTCTCTGTTTCCTCTCTGTAAGCCCCCTATCCCATCTCCCCTCCCCCTGCCTCTATGAGGGTGCTTTGCCACCCACCCATACCTGCCTCACTACCCTAGCATCCCCCTACCCTGGGGCATTAAGCCTCCACAGGTCCAAGGGCCTCCCCTCCCATTGATGCCAGATAAGGCAATCCTCTGCTACATATGTAGCTGGAGCTATGAGTCCCTCCATGTGTAATCTTTGGTTAGTGGTTTAGTCCCTGGGAACTCTGGGGGTTCTGATTGGTTGATTTTGTTGTTCTTCCTATGGAGTTGGAATCCCCTTCAGTTCCTTGAGTACTTCCCCTAACTCTTCCATTGGGATCCCTGTGCACAGGGTTGTTTTTTAAAAAAAGAAAAAAGAAAAGAAAAGAAAGAAGAAAGGAAGGAAGGAAGGAAGGAAGGAAGGAAGGAAGGAAGGAAGGAAGGAAGGAAGGAAGGAAACCAATGCAGCAGGCTACTCTTAAAAATCGGAGCCATATTGTTAAGTCCCATAACCTACAAGAACAGGTTTACATTTTTAGTTAGGAATAAGTTTCTGTTTTCTAAAACCTGATGTACCTTGTAAAATATGTCTTTGAACCTACAGTGAACTCATGACCCCATGACACTTGATTGCCCCTTGCCTTGCTTAACTCTGGATCTCATGATGCATGATTGCTTCTTGCCTTGCAAAATATGTTTTCAGGCTACCTTGATCTCACCCACGACCATCAACCCCATGACGAATGACTCCTGTTCTTGCTTTATTCCTGCCTCTCCACTGTATTTTTCTTAGCAACCAATTACCTCACCCCTATAAACGTGTTTACGACTGTTTTCTATTAACCATATGGCTCCCCCCCTCCAGCCACCACCACCCCCATAAACCGGACCTCAAAAAGTTAGCCTGGGGCTGCTTTCTAAAATACCAACTTAAGGTGACACACTTGACTGGTCAGTCACAGGTTGTTTTCTTTTTGTTTGTTTGTTTTGTTTTTCGGGGGTTTTTTTGTTTTTTTGTTTTAAATAAAGCCAAGACTCAATATGGATAGCCTTAGCCAAAATGTACAACAGTGGGGATATGGAACTTGAAGAGACTACCTCCAGTAGTTAGACAGGATCCTCAGTAGAAGGATGGGGACACCAACCCACCTTCAAACTCTTCCACCCAAAATTGTTCCTGTCTAAAAGAAATGCAGGGACAAAAAAGGAGCAGAGACTGAAGGAATGGCCGACCAGTGATCCATCCAACTGGAAAGTCATTCAATAGGCAGAAACCAATTGACACTATTGTCAACCCTGACACTATTACTGACGCTTTGTTGTTCTTGCAGACAGGAGCCTAGTATAGTTGTCCTCTGAGAGACTACCAGCAACTGACTGAGACATATGCAGATACTCACAGCCAAGTATTGTACTAAGCAGGGACCTCTATGAAAAAGTTAGAGGAAGGATTAAAGGGACTGAAGGGGATGACAACCCCATAGGAAGATCAACACTGTCAACTAACCTGGACCCCTGGGAGCTCCCAAAGTCTAAGCCACCAACTAAAGAGCATACATGGGCTGTTCTGTGGCCCCCAGCACATAGGTAGTAGAGGATTGCCTTGTCTGGCCTCAGTAGGAGAGGATGTACCTAGTCCTGTGGTGACTTGATGTCCCAGGGAGGGGAGATGCCAAGGGTGGCACCCTTCAGAGGTGTAAGGGATAGGGATGGGAGGAAAACTCTGTGAGGAGTATCAGAAGGGGGACAACATTTGGGATGTAAATAAATAAAATAATCAATTAATAATAGCAAAAATAAAAAATAAAGCTTGCTTTAATTGCTCTATCATGGAAGTGTATTTTCTCGCATGTTTGGGATTAACAAAGGCTGAGTGGGTGAACTGGGGAAGAGTTGGGGGTCAGGGTGTTAATACAGTCAAAACAGGTAGGAAACACTCAAAGAACTAATTTTAAAATAATATTTAAAAAAAAAACACTAAAACATCACCAGCCTTTCAGTAGGCAGTAAGGGTCCTCAGGATGCTTGGAACTAAAGGCAAGGTTCATAACAGGGACTTCAAAAAACGGCCCAAAAGCGGCAATATTAAAGCATAAACTGGCAATATAAGATGCTCTCAGTCAGTCGTTCTTGGTCCAAAGCTAACACCATGTTAAAGTAAGCCGAGAGTAAATGAAGCTAGTTGCTGTCTCTTGCTATCTTCCACATCCCGAGGCCTCAGCCCCCGAGAGAAACTGTCAGGTGACTGCAAGGCTAAGTCCAGTCATATTAATGTCCAGAAGTTCCCTCTCTGCTCCTCTACAAATGTAGAGAGCAGCTTTTAAGCTGATTTTGTGCCTAAATCCCTGCCACTCTGGAAAAAGGACAGCTTTTGCATTCTATCAGTGAAAACTAAAAGGGGCAAGGACTCTGCCTCCCTCCCTCCCTCCCTCCTTCCCTCCCTCTCTCCCTCCCTCCTTCCCCCCACCTACCTCTCTCTGTCTCTCTGTCTCTCTCTCTCTGTCTCTCTGTCTCTCTGTCTCTCTCTGTCTGCCTCTCTCTCTCTCTCTCTCTCTCTCTCTCTCTCTCTCTCTCTCTCTCTCTCTCCCCTCTCTCTCCCATTCTCCCCTTCCTCTCTCCCTCCCTCTCCCTCTCCTTCTCCCTTTGCTCCTGGTCTCCCCCTCCCTTCTTTATCCCCCTCCCCCACCCCAGTGTTCCAGCTCCCTTCTCTTGGCAGCTGCTAACATTTCCACCTTGCTTGGGGCTTTCTTTCTTTATTGAACCCCAACGAGTCATTCTCAAGTTCCCTTCTGAGATTCTTTTTTAACTATTTTATCAATGGGACCTAGATAGAACCTGCCAATGGGACTCTAAGACCTAATATTACTACATTCATGGAAAAGATGGTCTAATAAGACTTGACCCCAAAATGTAAGAATTTCTAAGTCTTTGCCACTTACCTGAATCAACAGGCTCTCAGTCACAGACATTATCTCCTCCGAACTAAAAACACCATCCATTATTTGCATGAGAAAGAGAATCAGGAAGTATATGGGGATGTCCACCAGAGCCTGACCACACCAGTAAGCAGATGGGGAAAGGCCTGAAGTCCACAGCTGGGAAAGAACCTTTTTCTGATAATAATAATAAAAAACAAACAAAAAAAACAAAACAAAACAGAAAGATCATCATAAAATCCTAAAAAGCTAAGTCTCGGGAACCACATACATAGTTACAACAACTATTTTTACTATATCCCTTTAATAATTATTGCTCTGGTTTGGCAAACGACATCACCACTTTCCACAGCCCTGCATGAGAGGGAAGGATAATATTGCAAAACGAGACAGATAGGTTGACTCAGCTCTCTAGGATATAGGCACTGCTGAATACTGTCAGGAATATAGATGTTAATGATAGGTCCTTATTAAACACTTTTTATGTTTACTTTTTTATTTATAAAAGCTAAGCTATTGGGCATGATGCCTTGACGGGCAGCTGTCAGGCTTTGTGCTTGGATGCTTTGAGCAAGGACGGTGACTCTAGTTCCAGGGAATGGGAAGTGTACACACGCGATAGATAAATGCATGCAGACAAACACCCTTACACTTAAAATGTGTCTTATAGGGCACGGGAACAGAGGCTGGCCCATTATGGGAAGCAAAACGAATGGGCAGAATTTGAAGGAAAACACATTCCTACTTTGATGGTATTCATTCCTGGTGGAGAAGAAACGTTTAACAAAGGAAAGTCCTACGACTCTAAGTACCATTCATATATTTTGAAAATGAGTTTACATGGCAGTTTTTACGGGCATCTGTTCAGCCTTATTAAACGGGGAAAAGGTTTGGGTTGAAACTGTCTTTGTGCTGAGATATGAGTACCAATGAGTCTGTTGTATGAAGAATGGGGTGGAGGAGAGGACAACTGGTCTCAGAGAATGATTAAAAACCATCACTTACTACTGGTTGGAGGCATCATCCTGTTTAAGGGAAATGTGTTCTATTCCTATTTTGACAGCCTATCATTGAAGTGCTCGGTTATACACTGCAACAAACACATATGATAGATTCGCTACCTGCACGTGAATCTATCTATGTTCACAAGATCCAAAGAGAGTTTTCCTGGGCATGAAAGATATGTGAAGACTTTAACATGTCTTACTTTGTGGTCACTGATGCTGCCCATCGCAATGTAAGGCGTGAGGCTGGCAGCCACCGGTATCCAGAAGAATGCGTTGCTCATGAATCCATACTCATAAAGCATGTGCTCCTAAAATCATATAGACATGGTGAGCAGACAGAAACCAGGCGTCAGACTCGCTTATACTGTCTGTATCTTATCAACTAAATGAACGAGCTGCGCTAAGCCCTCGGACCCCTTCCAAGGTCACGAAGCTCCAGTCTCTTACCGTAAGATTAAAGCATTTAACACATCAGTAGCATTTATCTCTATGTCTATATTAAGCTATCTTTACACACACACACACACACACACACACACACATAAACACAATTTATTATATAATACACACTCTTGGAACACCAATGGAGAAGATTTTTTTTCCATTGTTACAAACATGTGCCAAAGCAGTTCACTTAAACATTCATAAAGAGTCATTCTTCTATTCCTGAATAATGCAAAAGTATCAGATTTAAATGCTTTCAGGGACCCAGCATACATAAAGTCGTCAGTACATGGGTTTTAGAGAGTAAGTCCTTCCTGAGGACCAGCTTTCATGGTAGCAGAAGGTGACATGTGAGCTTCCAAAGGAGGAGGGGATGGGGAGGCCAAGCGTCCTACCCAGCCATGATGCCTATGTACTAAAACTATGACCAGCATGGCACTGTATTTGTAAGGGTTTAATAGTGTCAGCCATATCTTGTTGGTAATCAACAGCTGTGTAGGGCTAGTGACGTCATGATTCTCGAAGGAGAGCCTACAAACACCACTTTTACTAAACTAATATAACTTCTAACCAGATTCTAAGTTGATCTACATGTAAATTCAAGGTCACCTGAGCTAGTAGCTAGTAATTTTTTGCAGTTAAGACCTCTTATACATTTCTTTCTTTCTTTCTTTCTTTCTTTCTTTCTTTCTTTCTTCCTTCCTTCCTTCCTTCCTTCCTTCCTTCCTTCCTTTCTTTCTTTCTTTCTTTCTTTCTTTCTTTCTTTCTTTCTTTCTTTCTTTCTTTCTTTCATTCTTTCTTTTTTTGAGACAATGTCTCACATAATAGCCTGGGCTAATGGCAAACTGGTAAGCCTCCTGAATCTGCCTCCTGGTTTCTGAGATTAAATGCTTGTATCCAGCAAGACACCTTAAAAAACAGGTGTCATCTCAGAAGGGGAAGGGAAGGAGGTGTTTATGGCTGGCCACTCTCCCTTTACTGATCCAAGGTGACAGACTTTTGTAAAGGAAATAAAAGAGCAAACCACAGCCTCCATCTCCTACCTATGTAAACTCTGCAGTTAAAACCATCATTTCTTTAAAAAATGGACACAGCAGCCCAATAGGAGGAAAAGTGTACTAAAAGCAGGCACATTCTTAATAACAAGGTGATTTTAAAAACAGTGGAGTATTCTCATAGTATCATTTTCTAAGGCAAAAGAAAGTCATCACAGTAAGAAAAATAGAAGACCTGAGGTAGGACCCTTTCCCTGATCTAGATACCGCTAAAGGATGTAAGCGCACATGAGCAACATATTTTAATTAAGACAGTCAAAGAAACGTGGTATTTGATCTCATTGGGGAGCTACTTTTACATGAGATACAAATATTGTAGTTCTAAAAAGGTTCTTTATTTTTAAAAAAGTGTGTGTGTGCGTGTGTGTGTGTGTTTACAGGGAATAACTTTTAAGAGTCAGTTCTTTCCTTCTATCGAGTGCGTCACAGGGGATTGAACTCAGAACATCAGGCTTAGCAGCATGCCCCTTTACCAACTGAGCTGTACCATCTACCACAATGATTCTTTCCTTTAACAGATATACAAAGTAAAATACTAATAGATAAAATTATATGATCTAAATTTAACTGAAAATAGCCTTAAGGCTATGCATTTGTAATAGTTGTATTGGCTTGTAAATGTGGGAGGCTGTTAAATTCTCTATTAATGTGCTTGAAACTTTATATAACAGCTACCCTTAAAACGAGAACTAATCCCATGGTGCCAGTTATAATCACCCTCATCTTGCCAAAGGTGAAAAGTTCTGAACTGAAATCTTCTTTTAAAACATCTCCGAGCAAAACAATACTAATAGTAATTATGATAAGATCTATCGCTTTAGAGCAAATCACCTACACATTCATGCCTCATTTCTTGTCCTTATACTGACTGCCTTGACTATGTTATCCAAGTGCATGCATTGCTGCATTTACCTCAGCAGAAATTTTTATAGTGAAATTGTATCATTTTGTGAAATAGTGTATTAAAAACTACAAAAATCAAGTTGATTTTTTGAAAAAAAAGATGCACAGTCAGACGTTGGAAACTTCCGCTATCCAACTATACCCCACTTAAGGGCACAGAGGGTTCCACATCAAGGTTTTCCCAATTAATGCTACTTCTTGCAGTCTCATTGCCCCCAAACTATAGTGTTTATACTGTTCTATGACCACAGCGAGGAAGTTCAGTAATATACGTTGTTATTTATATGTAAAATATAAGATCATTAAGTTCATAAAAGTTGATAAGATGTTACTCCTTGCATTCCAAGGTCTTTCTTGAAAACATCCAAGGTCTTCATTTACTTACTTCGATGACTGTGCTTCTGTCAGTCTGAATGCGTTCTGAAGAGTTAAAGATTCCAAGCAGCCCGTTGCTAATAATATCCATGAGGACTGGAAAGCAGTTTAGTCTTCTGGCGTTACACGCAACGGAAAACCTGAGATCCTAAAATGTAATGAGTGTTTCTTAATTCTCAGGAAGCAGCTGCAAAACTTAAGGACAGATTAGGTTAGAAAACCATTGAAATCACTGATAATATCATGAAGCAGGAGCAGGAAAGCACTATCACCATTACTCATATGATTTGATTCCCTATATAATTTGATTTGATTCCCTATATAGTTTGATATGGATTTCTATACCACTACTTTCAAACATCAACCACATGGACTGTTTGTGCCCAGAATCACAAAATTAAATAAATCAAGTGACATTTGGTAGCAATAGTAGCCTGACAGTTATGGGGCTACCAACCACTCTGCACAGATTTAGGACCCATGCCATGAGATGATGCTCTGACCTGGCACAGTAATCAGGAACAAGAACCTGTGGCTAGACAGGTGACAGGCACCTGGAAGGGAAAGAACTACCATTTGTCTGCAAAGTGAGCACAGTATTATATTGACTCCTAATAATTTATTGCTATACCCCAAAATTAGTGCATCCTTCAACTCCTTATCGAAGAAGCTTCTTGAAATAGGTATGAATTAGCAGAGAACCTCAGCCGGTCAGTGTGCAGACAGTATGAGACTATGGGGTTCTTGGTTCTAAATGAAGCATCTTTATCAGATACCCAACCCAAGTGGCTAAATAATCGTCATGGAACAGGGAGAGGAAAGCTTGTAAGAGCCTAAGGTGAAGGGTGACTACAAGGAAAGGTAGATCACACACAGGAACTCACAGTAGTGGTGACAGCATGCACAAGATCTATGCAAACTCAAGCCAGAGGCAATCTCAGCATGGAGTAGGAGAGGTGGGCACAATGTTTCACTCCTAGTTGAAGAGCTATTGGCATTTGATAGCTGCTGAGGTGAGAAACATTAGCTTTCTATAAGGGTCTGATGCCTGTTTGGTCAACTGCACTCTAAAGCAGACCTTATACACGAGAGTATTTGGGCAATCCAAGATATATACATACATACATACATACATACATACATACATACATACTACACACATACACACATGCACACATTCATACATACATTCATACACACATACATTCATACATATATACATACATACATACACTCATACATACATACATAGAACTTGAAGTTATATGGGGAAGGAGGTGGAGGAGTTAGGGAGTGTGACGGCTATTCCCAGTTGTCAGCTTGACTCTATCTGGAATGAACTACAATCCAGTGACACACTGGAGGACACACCTGTGACCCAGATCTTGAGGCTGGAAGACACAAGATTCTAATCCAGATCTTGAGGCATAATGGCCATGAAAAGCTTAGGCCCAGGCAAGGTGGTATACACCTTTAATCCCAGGAGACAGAGGCAAGCCGATCTCTGAGTTCAAGCCAGCCTGGGACAGAGCAAGTTTCAAGTAAAGAACAGCTTAGTTCCAGGCGTGATGATATACACACCTTTAATCTGGGCCTTTCCTTCTGCTGGAGGCCTACATAAAGACAGTGTAAGAAAGCTCAATCTTCTTTATCTGCTTGCACTTACTTGTCAGCACATCTGTTGGAACCTACTTCTTCAGGATTCCAGCTTATACAGAAGACCAGCTGAAACAACTAGCCTTGTGGGATTGAGCAACTACTAGATTCTTAGACTTCCTGTTCACAGCTGCCCATTGTTATGTTAGTTGAGCTGCGGATTGTAAGTCATTCCAATAATTTCCTTTAATATATAGAGATAGTCCACAAGTTCTGTGACTCTAGAGAACCCTGACTAATACAAGGAGTATGATCAAAATTCAATCTATGAAATTCTCAAAGAATTCATCAAAATGTTGAATTTAAAAACATCTCTAGGCAAGGGATGGGGATGAAGGAGCATTGTGGTGAAGATGTAGCAGACTGAAGACGCAAGGCTAAATCTAAACAACAGTTACTCTCAGCTCCCCGAGAGTACAACTTAAGCTAATTAACGAAGCAGGATTTAATTGATAAGATTTTCAAATTACCATTAAGTCCCTCAATAGTTATATTGGAGAGAGTAAGCAAATGATTTTGGCTCAGCTTCTACGAAAATGGGAAATAGATCATTCGTATCGAGTCAGCCTTTCATGTTGGTTAATTTGAGTTACTCAAACTGAATCTCTACAATCCACCTTTGGTGAACGAAGCACAGCCATCAGAGACTACCATACCTTTCCATCACCCAGCACCGTGATAGCACCATTGTACAACGCCTCTTCTGTGCCATTTCTGGTCCCCAGAGCATCCAAGTCTAACGCTATGCCCTGCTGTCTTAGTGAATGTACAAAGTTATCGATGCTTAAACCTACCACAAAGGCAAGATCAGAGGAAGCAATGATAAGTCAATTAGTACAGAAAGCAACAAAAAATTTAACGGCATAGCCCAGAACATGTCATTTCTGGCTGCAGATATCCTTATTACTGCCTACAGATATCCTTAAAGGGAAGACTTAGAGCTGGGTACAAAATCCATTACACTGTTCATGTATGTCATAAAGATTCTTAACATATAGATGAAATTTTTATTAATATTTCTAGTATTGTATAACACCTAGCAGTGTAAGTTGGTAGTCAAACACTGGAATGCATAAGGCCCTGGGCTCAATGCCCAGCACCACAAACAAACTAACAGACGCCATACAATTAACCAACCAACACTGTGATCTTTGATCCTATTAGTTTATATATTCTTATGAATTTGGAGCATTTTGTTCTCAGAGCCCAGCAATAGAGGGAATTACAAAACAATAATATGTTTCTAAAACAAACTCTAAATTTGTGCTTTTTACTGTTTGGTCTCATAAGCATCTTATAAAATACACAGAAATAATTATTTTCTGTGTATTTTACTTTTCCCAGGCAATCCCCCTACCAAAAAAAAAAAAAAAACGTGTTTGGATTTTACAGATTACCTGTTTTATTGATGAGCAGTAAGTGGGTCAGAGGATCCTGTGGTGGCTGTCCTGGTGAAAGGAAATACATACTCGGAGATAGCCCCCATGAGTAAGCTTTGTGGTCTACCTTGTAGACTAGATGCTCCAAAAGTTGAGGGATAAAGCTAAGGCCAAAAAGCAATAACCTAAGTGGAGAAAAATAAATATTAAAATAGTAATAATCAATAACCTACAACAACTTTTGTGGGGCTCTAGGTTTCAATAGGTAAGGAATAGTGACAAAATATGGGCATAGGGAATGTTCAAGTCATATTGCTTCTTCTTCTACTTTCTAAAATGAAATGGTGTATCTTTAGTCTTCCACCAAATACCTACTCCTGCTTTCAACACGTCCTTCTGTCCTTCCAAGTCGCTGATTCTGACTCCATTTGATTTCTGTTTTAAACAGGGTATCCTGTAATCCAGGAGGGCCTTGATTTTGCTATGTAACCAAGGATGACCTAAAACTTCTGATCTCCCTGCCTCTACTTCCTGAGTGCTGGGATTACAGGCATAGTAAAATCTCATGTAAGACCCGATCCTCTGAAATTACTGGAAGACAAGGCAATGGATGGGGATAAATGTCTGGCACGGTCAACTTGTCTAATAGCTCAGGTCTGGGGAGACAGAAACTCCAGGTGGGGAGCTTATTCCTGGCATAGCAGAAAACTGCCCTCTAAATAATGGTTTATCCCTGGAGAGAAAAGCAGCTCTCAGCCTTAATCAGAGAAGCCCCTCCTTACAATGAACAATGGTACATACAGAAACTCGTGGCTGCCTAAGATGCCGAAAATAAGCGGACGATGTGGGCCCAGCTCCAAACAAGTTCGCTGGGAGTACCGCCTCTAACACTCAGGGAACAATGCAGAAGAGGGAGCCAGAAGCATGTAAAAGCCAGGAGTATGAAACACAGGTTACTGGGGAATGTCCTTAAATGGGACTATGCATTCAGACACCTAGAGCACCCTGGTCTTGGATAGGAACCTACTTGACTGTGAAGCACGAGAGATTTTCTCTTCATAAGTGCATCATCTCAACTATTTCATTACAGGAACAGAAAGACAATGCAACTATACGTGTATGGTTTTCTTTAATATATGCACAAACACTAAACAACAGAATTTTGTACAGGAGTGCTTGCAAATATTTGAGTAAATAAATCTTCTGAGTATAGAGTTCCGTTTATGCTAGGAGGCAGCACTTATCCATGAGGGGGATGCTGGAAGTGCAGGGGTTCGCTACAACGGGCACTTGCGGAGAGAATCTCTTGTGTACTGTTGGAAGTATCGCCTGTCAATACTTGATTGGCCAATGAGCTGAGACAGGAAATAGGAAGTGGGCGTTCCAGTAAGGAGAGAGGAACTCTGGGGTAGAGTCAGGCAGGAAGAGGTGCGCCCCGAATTCTGAGAAGACAGACACGTGAAACTGAGAAGAGGAAACCAGCCATAGAATAGATAGAATAAATGGATTAAGTTATGAACTAATTGGGGAACAAGCCCAAGCTAGGCATTTGTTCATACATATGTAAGTTTTAAGAGTCGTGATTTTGGGAAGTGGGATGTGGGTGGAAAAGCCTGGTGTTATAGCCACTAGACACACTGAGAAGTTAATGTGCCCAGCCTGTAGGCAGGAACCCGAACACTGACCTGAATTTTCAGGCTGCTGATCTGTCCTATAAATTTCAGTTTCCAGACAACGTGGTAGTGCAAACCAATTCGTTAAAAATCAATATCTGTCTGTCTGTCTACCTATCTGTATATCTATATATTATCTCTCTCCCCTGCCCCTCCTCCTCCTACCTTATACTATGAAAAATGCTAAGAGATTTTAGCGTTTTGAGAAAACAAGAGAACGGAGTCTTTGGTAAAGACGAATTCTGCGTGCCATCAAGATAATCCCTAACTTTATAGATGTTGATCACATGTGCACGAGGGCAGGTTTATTACATAAAGTGCTTAGAAGACTATCCGCATGTACTCTGTCTATGTTTTCCATTGCGCTCTCCACCATTCAGAGACTCCGTACTCACACGGTCATCAGACTTTTCCGTTCATTCTTGAGCTTGAGGAAGCGAACCTTCGCAATGGCACAGAGCTGCTGCCTCCACAGCGCCATGCCACTCACTGAGCTTCCTGACGGATCTAGAGACAACACTCGCTCCAGCTCTACAAGGCTTTCCACGTCTTTCACCCCATCGCTTTGTAAGCGACCACAAATGCCAACATCTGAAACATAAAGTCAGCTGCCTATAAGATATCAGTTTATTGTGCTTTGCTTAGCTTTTTCCCCACAACCATTTACATGAGAGAAAATTCCAGCGTTAGTGTTGTGAGCAAATACGCAGTCTAAGGAACTACTACTTAAAGGAACTACTGAGGAAATGGAAGAGAAGCAAAACGATCCGAGACGATAATAGAGAAATACTGTAACTTTTTAAAAAAGGCATGCACAGCTTTCTATGACATATTCTCAGAAATCCAGGAAAAGAAACCCATGCACAAATGTCCTCGTTGCAAGAGCTAAGTCACCTTGGTGTTTCTGACCAAAGTAACAAAGCTAGCACATACAGAAGCCCCCCTTGCCCTTCAAGAATGTCAGGATGGGAGACATGACATTTTAGATATAGGCACATTTGAAAACCTAGATAAACCTTTGCTTCTTTTTAATAGAAACCTAGGGAAAATTGATTTATAGAAAGGTGTACAATGTATACAAGTTAAAGACTGGATAAAAGGCTGTAGTACAGCTCTTGCCTAGCATAATACTAAAAATTAAGTATATGGCTAAGTGTGGTAGTGCCTGCCTTTAATCCTAGCTCTTGGTAGGCGGGGCCAAGGAGATCTCTGAGTTCTGATCTACATAGCAAGGTCCAAGAAACCAGAGCTACTTAGGGAGACTGTATAAAAAATGAATGAGTTAATTAATTGATTTTTAAAAAGCATAACTGCTAACAGATGTACCAAGTATGTAACTTCAGAAATGAAAAGAAGAGAAAAGGGATTGACTAATACTCTTAACTGATACTTTAAAAGTCAAAGGCAACAAAACAAAAATTAAAAGACAGATTGAGAGTCAACACAGTGAGATAAATACAAGCAAGCAAAGAAATGTCTTAGAAACCGTCATTAAGTCAGAGCTTCCCAAGGACTGACAGACTGACAACAGACCTTAGGACGACAGCAACTGAATCCCAAAAGCACTAGAATAATACATCCAAGAAAATGAACTTTGTTTCTAGTTTTCTCTCCCCCACAGCCCTTTAGATTCAGATAATGTGACACCTCAGATTTATTGTGTATTTCATGAGGATCTAGTGTGATACTTTGCCATGTTTGTTAAGACTATATTTCTTCTCTAAGTTTTCCTAAGGCAGGTGCCAACAACAGCATGAGTGTCATGTCCCTCAGAGCACCCACGCTTACCTGATTCATCAGCCATTGTCTTTCCTTCTAACTTCAGGAACACCTCATTCAGGGTTGTCATGGAAACGCCATAATCCTCAATGCCTTGGTTAGAACATCTATCAAGATCCCGGTAAAGATCTAAAAGTAGGAACAAAAAAGCAGATTACAGTATCATTTATAATGATGTAGTTAATGATATCTTTCAAAATGAGAAAATATTGATAATAAACTACAGGTACTTTTACCATAATCTGGTATCAGTATTCACTTATTCATAAAACCTGTCAGTAGGCTATATTAGTTTCCATGGTTTCTTCAGTATCAATGTATAACATAAATATTTATGCTTCTATACTTAGAAAACTCAGTTTTTAAAAAATGGATGGATGTGTTTAACATTTTTTTAATTCCAGAGCCTGAAGAGATGATTCCGTGGTTAAATATATTTGCTGCTCTTGCAGAGGCCCCAGGTTCTGTTCCTAGGACCCAAACGACAGCTCACAAACACCTCTAACTCCAGATCTAGGGATTTGACACCCTCTTCTGGCTTCCAGGGACATCATGCACACACATTGTACATAGGTATCCATGTAGGCAAAACATTCAAACACCTTAACAATATGTTAAATTATTTTTAATTTCAAACTTTTATGTGGGGTAGTGTGAGTGTGTTTGTGTGTGTGTGTGTGTGTGTGTGTGTGTCACCATGGAGGCCAGAAAACATCTGCAGCTGGAGCTACAAGAAGTCATGAGCTCCTTGATTCGGGTGCTAGGATGTGAACCTGGAGCCCCTGGCAGAGTGACAAGCGCTCTTAACGAATGAGCCTTCTCTCCAACTCCTTTCATTCTATTTTAAATTCTCTTATGGGGATCGTTTAATTCTAAACTCTGATTAAAGAACAGTATCCAGAGAATAAATATTTATTATTTTAGGTTAAAATTAGTTTCTTTAAAAACCTATAATAACAAATTATAATCAACAGATGTATACAGAAATAAATAATTTCCATGAACTCCATGTGAAAAGTAGAAATGAGGAAAAGGACAGAGAGGGCAGAGTATGTGGTGTGTCTTCATGCTTGCCCTGGAAGTCATCCCAACCTCTTATATGTTCTCTTCCCACCCACCCCCTCTTCTTTCTCTCTCTTTTATTCCTCCCTTTCCTTCTAAATCTGCTATGAGAATTACACAGAAATACTGAAATAGGGTACATCCACATGAACGATTAGCAAGGCGTTGTGAGAATTTTTAATTGACGTTGGGAACTAAAGCTATCTTAACTATATACTAAAAGAAAATACACAAGTGCTCCCAGTTTCTTAAATCCACTTTCAGCCTTAATTTAAATGGTTCAGCCCTTTCGAACGCATTTTAAGAAACAGTAGAGCAAACTGAGCTGTTCAGTCTTTGTGAAGATTTCGGACATCATGAATATTTCTCTCTTCATAATGAGATGCATCTCAGATGTACTGTGTGTACATCTAAGATGAAAGCCATGTCCCTGCTTCCAAGATGAATTCATTTCTTCCCCTTTTAAATATATAAAATTTTACCCATTATTTGAGGATTCTGTACACGTACACAATGTATTTCAATCATAGTTACTCCCTGGCTCTCCCCACCAACTCCTCCCGACTGCATATGGTACTCTGATTGTGTCTGTTATTACGATTAAATGATCCTTACAAAGAAAGGATGCTGCCATTTGTGGTATTCTGACTTGAGAATGTATCACGATTTGAAATGACAGCATCCATTCTTTTTGTCTTCTGGTCATGCATTCTACTTATTGGTATCTTAGAGCTGGGGAAACATCGTGGTAACCACGTGTCAGACACGGTCCGTCTACCTCATTATCGACGTGTAACATTTTAGCAATAGGTTTAAATGTTTTGAGTGATAATTTAACCATCAGAACAAACTCATAAAGGTTCTGACTGCCATTTCCTTCATACAAGTGAGAAAACTGAAGCCCAGAGGGCCACGTAACTAGTTCAGGATTACCTGGAAACTTGTTTGTCCTTTCCAGGGGTAAGATATAGACAAGCCGTTCTTCGCTTTGTGCGGTCAGCTTAGCATCAGGGATGTGTTTTCTGACCAATGACGTTATACTGTCTGGATCACATGTTTCATTCAAATGCAAACTGACATTTAGAAAGAATGAGATAAAGTTATTTTTTCTAACAATTTCTTCTGTAGTATATGATTGCTGCTTCATGAATATTTATGAGACAAAAATGTGTACTAGATGGAACACATTGTGTACAGAAGAAATAGATGCAATGATACTAGCATAGTGCAAACCTAATCTGTGCAACATGGTAGAGGAACCAGGAAGAAGGAAGGTGAGATTCATTTAAGAGAATTCCAGAAATGTCATTTGAAGGAAAGAAATGGTGACCCAAATCCTGGCTCAGGTGAAGTGAATGGGAATACACGATTGTATCTCCATCTACTAGGAAAACCCAGCTGTGAATTATCTTTTTGTTTTTAGTAATTCATGAGTTCTGCAAATGCTTGAACTTGGCAAAAGCAAGATAGAGATCATCATTAAGAACACGGTATTGACATCATACTGTGAAGGCCCCTGAGCCCAGGTGAGCTGGTCGCCATCTCTGAGACTCAGAATTCTTATCTATGAGATAAAGAAATATGCAATTCTCGAATCAACCTTAAGAGATGGAGTAAACCCATACTTACGAGGCAGTGCTGGGTCTTTCATGAAGTAAACTCTCATTAAATCAAACTCTCAATACATATACTTCTTTATGAAATTTGGAATTTTTTAGAAACTCCATTGTTAGTCACATCCACTGGAATGTATGGAGGTGACGGAGTGGTGCAGATGACCACATTTCACTGGTTACATAAGGCTAGAGTTAGTTTGAAAACTGTTCTGTGCTTTAAACATGCTGTGCCTAGCATTATCAAAGACACACCAAAGCAGAAGAAATTTTAGCAGCCTTCCCTAAAGTAGCTTGTAGCATAGTATTAATACAAAACAAGAGAATTTCAGGAAAAGTGGGAGAGAGGGAAGCTGTGTTGATTCAATTAAGTGCTCTGTACCCTGTCAAGTGCTGATTTCATTACCATTAACTGAAAAACTAAGTACTGTCACTGCTGTTTTACAAACGAAGTTACTGAGGACCAAATTAACTAATTAAGCCCAATTTGAATTAGTACATTTTAGATTCCAGCACAGGGGATACTCACTAAGGATGCAACGTTTAGAAACGGCCTCCAAGAACAGACACGGAGGCTGGAGATGGCTCAGCAGTTCTGAGAAATTGCTGCTCTTTAGAAAATGTGGGTCGGGTTCTGAGAACTCTTATCTGGCCACTCACAGCCACCTATAACTCTAGCTCTGGGTCTCTGATGCCCTGTTCTGGCCTGTGAACACCATATGCATATGTACACGTCCACACAGAGACATACACATATACATGGATAAGGTTGGTACACAGTTGAGTGTGATGAAGTTGGATGAAACAGATACCCTCCATAAGGCAGAAACAAGACAACTACAAAGATCCATACAGAGACTAACCTAGAGACCAATGAGTAGTACCTTTTAATTGGAGGGAAATTATTTAATCCACTTGTAACAGTGGATAATGCTGGCATTGTAGATTTATTTGGTGAGCTTAAGAAATCAAAGAAAGTAATAGTGGTGTCTATTGAATCTCCAGGATGATGTGGTTTTTTTTTTTTTTTTAGAAATTTTTTGGTTTTGTTTTTAAGATTTACAGCAATCGTGTGATTATCCTGAAATGAAAGAGACCTAAGAGGAAGATGGCAAAAATGAAGTCAAGGAAAATAGAGTATTAAAATCATCTGGATGAACAGAAATTCACTCTGAAAGATGAGAGAAAGGGTCAAAATACCAAGAAATTACTCTCAGAAGCAGTGTTTTATGAAAACATTTTCTTTACACCTACATTAAGACTTGCATTTTTGGTGTCTATGACCCTGTGTATCTTATGTTCTTGCTAAGTGCATGTGTAAATTAGTTCAAACATGTCCATTAGAGCCAACTTTATGGCTGTAGGTCTGCCTTGACCTGATACTGACGGCACCCATCACCAGTGTGTCTGTCATGCATCTGTCTGCAGCCCAAGCTGTACCTTAGGTGATAGCCAATGCCCCATTTCTTCTTCAGGAACAGAGAAGAGCCTGCACACCTCAGTCTCCCATTGGATATAAACACCTTCCTGTCTAGTTGGGAAGAACAAAAGGATAAATTGTATTAGTGGTTTCTTCAGTATTCATAAATGTGAAAATCAGAATCCATGAACAAAGGATGTTGCAGAAGCATACCACATCCTAACTCTGAGACCTTCATGGCAGTCTGATAACAAATGATGAGCTAGGTTTGCTTATTCTCTGCATATTTGGGAACATTAAGCACAGTGTCTTTCAAACTGACTGACATCTATCCACATGGACTACACCATGTTTGAGATGATGTCGCATGTTTTCCAACCATCACCTCTCTGTGATGGGATCAGAATGCTTCTGTAGGACAAAGCATCTGAACTCAGAGACTGAAGCAGGTAAGAGAAATTCTCCTGCGTTTGTTGTGGCTGTCACTTGTGAGGTGTGTCTCAGAGGGCCTACTTGGAACCCATGTTAAGTTCTGCTTTCTCCCTATGAAACACAAAAGAAAACTATAGTTACCAGCCAGGATATCCGCCTCATCCATGAACTGAGTACTAAAGACAATTACTCTGTCTGGTCTCCTCTCTTTCAGTAGGTTCCATATGCAATGCCTCGAGAGTGGATCCAACCCAGCGGTTGGTTCATCCAGTAGCAAAACCTGAACAGCAGAGAAAATGTTACAGGGCTAATTATTCCTCTAGGGTAATATGATTCTAAAAAGTACTGTACTTGTAAAAGCATTGATATTTGTACATAAAAGTTTTCTTAAATTTATCATTTGCAAATTTATCCAGTATGATAGTTTCTGAGTCTCCGATCAGATTTCACGAGCTATTTTTATCTCCTTACCTGGGGGTCTCCTAAAATGGCGATCCCAAAAGTCAGCTTCCTTTTTTGTCCTCCACTTAAATTCTGAGCAAGAATGTCTTGAATATTTTCCATTTCTAAGTCCCGTAAAACTTGTTGTACCTAACCAAATGAGGAACGTTTAGTGTAAAACCCAAGCTATTTCTACTTTTATTGAGATCAAGTCTCTCTTTGTAGCCCGGGCTGGCTTGAACTTTAGCAATATTCCTGCCTCGGCCTCCCAAGCGCTCTGATTGCAGGCATGATCCACTGTGACTTTCTTACCTTTAAAACCGTTTTCTATCTTCATAAAGAGCTTTTGAGCCTAACTTTAGATGACACAGACGTATCCAGACACATAAGCACATTTAAAATTTTCTAGGTGGCCAATTTCACTTCTATTGGTACAAAACACTGAACTTGTTCATATACCTCTTGCTCCACTTCATGTGGCAGAATTCCCTTTATCTTGGCAAAAAGCCTGAGGTTTTCTCTCACGGTGAGAAAACCAAACTGTACGTTGGATTGTGGACAAACTCCCGTGAGCTTGATGACAGCATCGGAGTCCTCCATCTCTGAAACTGTCTGGTTATAAATGGTGACAGAACCTATCCAGAGAAAGTAAAGAATTACCATCAGGACAAAGTGTGAATTACGGAAGTCACAGGATTCACTCAAGCAGACTTGGCCTGTTTGCAACACGCAGTAGGTGAAGTGCTCGCTATGCAGCGTGGGCGCATTCATTGCTATGCAGCAGTGAGGGGAGTTGTGGGTCCCTCAAATGGACAGTCTGTCCAGCCTTAGCGAGGGAGGATCTGCCTAGTCCCACAGCGACTTGATGTTGTGAGGGTGGGTATAGTCAGGAGAGAGTGACACTCAGAGAGGGGAGTCCCCCTCTCAAAATAGATGGGGAAGGCGGGTTGGGGAGAACTTGTGTGAGGGGGTACTTGGAGGAGAGGGGGTGCTGATATTGGGCTATAAAGTGAGTAAATATACAAATTTAAAAAAAACACAGCAAGTTTCAGGTAAAGTACAAATCCTTGCCTTAAAGAATAAGGTGAAGGCAGTCTGAAGAGACTTAAAACTTCCAGTATAGATGGGACATGCCCCCACCTCAAGCTGAGAAGCTAATGGCTGCTGAGAAAGGCAGTTACTTTGCTTGTGTAGGGCATAGCTGTGGGTGGTTGCCTTTACCCCAAAGGATGACCATACACACAGGTGCATATGAACAAGGCTACTTGGTTTTATGAGTTATTGTATTGTTTTTTAAAAAGACATGAAGCATAAACTTGGGAGAGAGGGGGGTTGGGGTGGGACTGGAGGTGCTGGGGGGCAGAAGTGTGGAACGTATGTGCCCCAGATACACTGCGCACATATATAAAACTTTCAAAAATAAAGGGAATTTTTAAGATTAAAAAATAGTTTAAAACAAAAGGGTGGAGAAGGAATTGAGGAAGACCTTGCAACCTCCACATGTACTCACCCAGGCAGGCTTGCCAACAGATATTTATATACTACACATACACACACACACACACACACACAGAGGGAGAGAGACAGAGAGACAGAGAGTGCAAAAGAGGGAGAGATTCAATGTTCAGAACATGTAATCTAGCAGAAATGTCAATTAATAACTGAATAATTAGAAAGCCACTTATATCAAGCACATTTTCACAAATGTATACAGTTATATAAAAATAGCTTAAGCTTCTAAAAAGTTCAATTAACATACAAAAACATAAAAATAGCACCTATACTATTTGGGAAATGTCATATAATTCAATACATGCATACACTATGTAAAGAAAGCTTAAAGAAACTCCAGGGGGTTTTTTGTTGTTTTTGTTGTTTTTTCTGTTTTGTTTTGTTTTGTTTTGTCTTAATGACATGATTCACCAAGATTAACTAGGGGAAAGCACAGGTTATTCATTTGCCCTTGAGGTTGTCTTTGACTAAATGTCCTCTTACCTGTAGTAGGGGGTGACAGGCCACTGAGTGTGTTTATCAGGGTGGTTTTCCCAGCTCCACTATGACCAAGAAGGGCAGTGATCTGGCCTTCGTATATGTCAAATCCCAGACCTGACATGATTGCAGAGAGAGCACATTCAGTACTTGAATAGCTATCTTATAGTCTCCACAGTTGGCATTACATGCGTGTGAGCACTAATCTTCAAACACAAAGAGCACCCTTAAAATTTGTCTGTAATCTCTCATCTTCATTCCTGCTGAGGTTTTACTACAGTCTCTAAATCGCATACCTATGATAAATGTAATCCTATTCAGTACCTCTCAAGGCTTCGACTTTTCCATGCTTTCCTGTGTATTCTTTTTTAAGATTTTTGATCCTGCAAAAAAAGAAAAAAATGTTTTGAGGAAATTGCAGTGATCGGGGAGACCTGATGAAACCTAGAGATTCTGAGTTTTGCACAGGCACTGTCAGAAGTATCCTGGGCATCCCACGAGAGGCAGCAGCTCTGCCCATTGTACCTCAACAGAACATAGACAGAGGGAGTAGCCGGCGTGTGAGTATATGCAGATGGTGACAGATGACTAAAGAAGAAAGCTGGAGTGGAAATCACCACTGGATGAAATCAGTGGTGGGAGATTCCCATGGTGTGGGTGAAGGAAACCACATCAGCTCCAAAGGACTTGAGCTTTGGAGTCAAGACATTCCATCCGAGTGCCGTCCCATCTATGGCATTTACACCGAGCTCCTGCACAAATAAGTAATAAAGCAAGGATGGCAACACTAATTATAAACGTAGGGTTGATTCCTTAGAAAACAAGAGTTGTAGAACCCAGGATGCTTGAAGTTTCCAAAGAAGAGGAAAAGAGAATGAAACGATGAGATGGCTTTAAGAGTCCATAGAAGTAACGCATGGTGATGCATGGTGACGCATGCCCACGATCCCAGCACTCGGAACTCAAGCAGGAAGTGTAGTCTGATGTCAGTCTGGGAGACACCTTGTGTTCCGGGCCAGATTAACTTATAAAGTAACAGTCTGTCTTTAAAGACAAAAATAAAAAGCACACATTAGACTTTCAAGGAGTTGAAGGTCTATTATGCTGTAGAGCCTGCGCAGTTGACCTGCATTAATTTCCTACAATATCAAAAACAAAGCATCAGGTGCGCTATAGACAAAATTTGAACAATGATAAAGATCTCTGGGAAGTGTAGCTGTTTGGAAGTCAAAGTGTTGACCATAGCGTAGGCATGGCTTCAGAGGAGGCGATGCGGGGGCGGGGAGGGGAGGGTAGTTCCTTGAGGTCTCTCCATGCAGGGCTTTAGTGCCTTGTGGTTTCATCCTCTCTGCCCATCTTCCTGGGATGTCTCTAACCCCCTTTCTACATCACTTATGTTTGTGTTTTCACCTTATCCGCCAAGATGTGAAACGAAAAGAGACAAAGTGTGTTCTACAGAACGAAGATGCGGATAGGGAAGTGGCACCCCTATCTATCATCAGGAGAACATCGGAGCAAAAAACAAAGAGGAGACCCAAGGAAGACGGTGAGGAACGTGGAACTGAAGTCCTTATTTGTTGACAGTTGTTACCATAGCAAAAGATACTAGTAAGCATAAATACGGAGATGGGATAAAAGACACTGGTATCTAGAGTGAGAGCATTATTTCATAAGAACAGAAGGCTGGGAGGAGGTGGGTGCAGAGGGGCTCAGAAGGAAATCTTTGTACATGAGCGTCTGATCTGTAGGAGTCTGATCTGGGCCTGTTCTCTATTGTATGTACTTCCATTTGACTGATTCATTACCTGATAGCTTCTTTCCCCTGGAATTCTGGAGACACTGGTTCCAACGAGTCATTCAGTGAAGGATCAGACTCTGTTTCATTCTCAAGAACCACATGATTAGCTTCTCTGTGTTGAAACCAGTAAGACGACTTCAGGAAAAACAATGGAGACTGTTGATGTCCGTACTTACCTACACAGACAGGAGGCAAGTAAGTATCAGGTCAGTCACCGCTTCAAGGAGGACATGCCATTTAGCTAGCATGCCAAATCTACCTCTTTGACTCTCAACCAAGCCCATGTTATTACCTTAGGTAGCACCACACAATGTGGTATTTCCAATATAAGAAAAAAAAACAGCATTGTAAACTAAAAGGGTCTTTAAGTCACAGCTACTAGTTTTGAGAGGAACTTACGCATTCTATTAAGTCCAAAATAAATGGATAAATGTGGTACCTATAAAGATAAAATATCGCTCAGCTATAAGAAAAAATAAATTTGCAGGTAAACAAATAGAACTGGAAAAATTATACCTATCAAGGTAACTCAAACTCAAAAAGACAGACTCCCTGTGTTCTTTCTCAGACTCAGAGCCTCACTTCAATCTTTTGTTTCTTGAGTTTAATCTGGAGCAAAACTGAAGTTAAGAAACTAGAAAGGGGGCGGGGCTTGGGGAAATATTAAGAGAGGAGACTAGTAGCTTAGAGGTTAAATGAGAGTGGCCGAATGGAATGCCGAGGTAGAAGGATTTAGGCGAGGAAAGTCATTGGGAATATAAGAGAGATGGGGTGAAGTGGGGCCAACCCAAGCCACATAGAAAGCCACCCAGAAGCCTGCTATCTCACACCCCAACAATATAAGGAGAAGGGTAGGAGAGCTATCATATAAAAGGAGAGAGGAGGGGTATGCTGGGGGTCAAGTGTAAAAAGGGTATGGGGATGGGAGAATGGGAGGAGAAAGGGGAATAATGAGTTAACAGAAGCTAAGGATTTACGAAAACCCAGTAGATGGTAAGCTAACCTCAAGACTTAAAATGGAATCACCATGTCTGGGTGAGCAGCGTCACACCTGGAAGACAAGGTGTTATGGTTTGTATGTGCTTGGCCCGGGGAGTGGCACTATTAGAAGGTGTTGGAGTAGCTGTGTCACTGTGGGTGTGGTCTTTAAGACCCTTATCCTAGCTATCTGTTGTCAGTCATCCAACAGCCGACTTCAGATGAAGATGTAGAACTCTCAGCTCCTCTTGAACCATGCCTGCTTGGACACTGTCATGTTCCCACCTTGATGATAATGAACTGAACCTCTGAACCTGTAAGCCAGCCCCAATTAAATGTTGTCCTTATAAGAGTTGCCTTGGTAATGGTATCCATTCACAGCAGTAAAACCCTAACTAAGACACAAGGGTTATTAAATGAATATTGCAATACAAGGTATAAGGTAGTTCCTTATGTGTTATTGGCCAGGGAGGCCCTAGAGTTTTTTTTTTAAAGGGGGGGCGGGGAGGACATTGCTATTGTATTTGAATACCCACTCTAACTATATGGTAAGACCCTATTGCCTAAGACACCACATACGTGGACTAAAGGACATAGAGAAAGTAATACCCAGCTGCTCAGGGAGCTTTCTTTCTACTAGGCAGCTTCCACAGTGCCAGCAGATACAATGCAGGTTTCAGAAAGAGAAAAGACATCTAAAGTCTTTCTTAGCACTAGACTGTGTGTGTTACAACACTAACAAGCCAAGTAAGATGTTCCTACGGCGATAGTGGCACAGCTATTATCGGGCAAATAACTAATTTAATACTGGATTTGAGGTCTACTCCGCAGGAATTATTTCGTGTGAATAAGTTTCATGAAATCTTGGTTAAAAGTCCAGGGTGGAGAGGTTCATGGCCCCTAGGGAAGATCTTGCTATCGTTACTTTACTAAATGGCCATGCTGTCAAGTCGCCTTCTAAATACTTACATTGATACTCATTTTCCATGACCAAAAGTAACCTGGAGAGGAACAAGTTCATTTCACCTTACAACTTGTAAGTTCACCACGGAGGGAAGTTAGGACAAGAACCCTAGTAAGGAAAGGACCTAGAGGTGGAAACTGAAGGAGAGGCCATGGAAGAGTGATGCTTACTGGCTTGCTTCCCATGGCGTCCTCAATCTGTTTCCTATATAACTCAAGACCATCAGCCCAAGAGTAACACTGCCTACAGTATACCAAGCTGACATAAGACCATCCAACGCAGCCATAGAGCTGCCCTCAGCCTTCATCAGAAACTGAAGTTGAAGCAGTCAGTGAATAACTGGTCCAAGTGTTGAAAGTAAGAAGCTGGATGTTCGGCCATAAATGGAGCATCTGTATTGACACCACCATCACCAAGGCTCAGGAAGCATTGTGGAAGGAAAGGCAGAAAGACTGTAAGTGCTGAAGGATGGGGAAGAGTGCTGTGAGATACTGTCTTCTATACACGAGGTGACAGCTGCAATCGTGAACTAAAAGCACCATGCTTATCTGCATATGACCTACACGAGATCAAGCTGGTAGAAAGTTGGCATAAGTGGGATAAAGGAGCTCCAGGCCTTGTACCATTCTGTGGAGACATTGTCAATGTGTAGTTGCTGGGAAAGGGAGATTCATCTTTTATGGGGATGTGGTCACTAATCAGTTCCCCATACTCCAGTGGATAGTCCCCACAACCATGCACACAAATGGACACTACTAACTGGAATTAATGGGGCTTATAAAAACGGGGAGGGAAAGCACCTTCAAAGAACATGGTGGAAGTTGGAGGGTGGGTATGATTATGTTTTATTGTATACATGTGTGGAATTCTCAAACATAATTTTTAAAGTACAGAATGTTATTTTAGAAATTTCAAAAAGAAAATGCTATGCCGTTTATATTCAATACGTTGTTGACCAGTTCTCAACCTGTAAATTGTGAACCCTTTGGGGGTGGGGGAGAGTATCAAACAATCCTTTCACAAGGGTCACCTAAGACCATCAGAAATATCATATATTTATTTTATGATCCATAACAGTAGCAAAATTACAGTTATGAAGTAGAAACAAAAATAATGTTATGATTGGGGTCACCATAGCATGAGGGACTGTATTAAAAGAAAACAGCATTAGGAAGGTTGAGAACCACTGTCATAGTTGCTCTAAGTAAACGCAGGTAGTAAAAATGTGTGAAATTCTACTACTTACTGAGTGTAATTTTGTCAAAATACAATGCTAGTGCCAAATAGAGAAGAGCATCCAAAACCAACATGAAGAGGGTGGCTGCGATCAGGTACGAGTTGTTTGGAGGGCTCGAATTTACGTTAGAATTCACATCGTAGTCTACATGTATAAGCTGAAAAAGAGATGCATATAATTTTTAATGGACTAATGTAATTTTAAGGATAATTATGGTCTTGGTTTTGCTAGACACCAGGGGGAAAAGATAAATGAGACACAATTTATAGCTCCATATAGCTCAGGCCTATTGTTCACGGACACTACTTATCTAATTACAAACTACAGATGGTAGATAAATCTCCTTAGAAGAGGTCAGAACTCCAAGAAGGTGGTATTTGAGACACATCTAGAGCAAACATCCATCAGGATTAAAAGGTATAAACGGGGAAGGTGGTCTTGAGTTGTTATAGTTTTATAATTACAGTTGACTGGTTATATTATAATTATGTGGTTGTATTATAATTTTTAAAATTCCATTTCAGAATGAAAAATGACAAAATGAAAGTCCCCAAGGAGCTGAGTAGAAAGAGAATAATTTCAACAACATACGATGACTTCACATGAATTAACTTTTCTGAAGGGAGATTTAATTTCATGTGGAAATGTCCAATTCTTTTTCAAAATCTCAATTTTCCAACATTTGTGATACCACTAAAGGCGCATGTTTCTCAAGTTTCATCTGAGAAATGTTCAGTTAGAAGTATAAGCTGAGCCATGCAACCAGCAAAATGCTATCTTCCATTTAGAGCCATAAACTAACAAAAATCTCAGTAGAAGCCATGAGAAACCAACTTCAAGTTATTGTTTATGGGAGTCCAAGAGACTCCCCAAACAATACAAGTTATTGCTATTGTCTCCTGGAAATTGGAGGTAAGTCCCTATTGTTAAAAACACCATGCAAGGGACTCAGGATTTGACCTAAATCTGACTTGAAAGCTTCCTCCTTAAGGACTAGTTTTCATAGTATGGGACAGTTGTGTGCAAGCTGCCAAGCTAGGGGAGCAACTAAGAGTCCTGCCCAGCCATGATGCCTACCAAACACAACAATGACCAGCATGACAAACCCTAAAGGTGCATGTGTGGCACCGATATCTTGACGGTAACCAACAGTTCTCTAATTGGACTAAAGCCTTACTCAATAAGAGGGAAATCATGTATGGTAGAGGAATTCTTGCCAACTACCCAGGGCTGGTGGTCAAGGATCTTAGAAGAGCTACTGCCACTTCCCTAAGTCAGCACAGTTCTCAGCTGCATTCAAAAGACTCATCCTTAGCCCCACAGTTAAGCACAGCTTTCACTTCTCATCAAAGCCGCTTTGCTTTGTGAAAATGAAGACCATTATAGAAAGCTGTAATTGGTCAAAATGTAAAGAACTGATTGAGGGCGGGCTCTCAGCTGAGATGGATACACTTACAGCACAACCGCTGCACCTAGGGTTCAGGAAACAGAAGAGAGGGAAGAAAGATGTTAAAAGCCAGAGGAATGGAAAACTACTGGGAGACGTGTCTCTGAGAAATGACAAGGAAACTATGCTCATCATTCCTCAGCAGTGTGCCTAAATAAAACCTGAAAAAGACACTGATAGATACACTGACTCAGGAAAGGGAAAATCTCACAGGGCCCCGCGCCCATCAAAGAACTACAGTCAACTCAGGACGATGAGAGATAAATAATTAGTCTTCCCAAAGGATGAGTCCCTAATTGATTACACAATATCGAGTGGTCAGCCCTGAAATCACATACATACAAGTATCAGTAAAAGAATTGAATGTGTATTTATATATTTATATGCATCTGTCTGTCTCTCTGTCTGTCTCTCTCTGTGTCTCTATCTCTCTCTGTCTGTCTCTGTGTCTCTCTGTCTATCTCTCTCTGTCTCTGTCTCTCTCTCTCTCTCTCTCTCTCGTGTGTGTGTGTGTGTGTGCGTGTGTGTAAGAGAGGACATGAATTTGAAAGGGGGATGACGTAGGTGTGGAGGAGAGCCATGAAAGGGGTGGAGGAGGAAAAAGAAGGGAGAATATGATGTGGTTATTTTATATTTTTTAAAAAAACAAATTTAGCTGGGTGGTGGTGGTGGTGGTGCATGTCTTTAATCCAAGCACTCAGGAGGCAAAGGCATGCAGGTCTCTGTGAGTTCAAGGCCAGCTACATAGAGAAAACCTGTCTTGAAAAAAAAATAAAGATAAATAAAACAAGATTTAATTAAATTTAATGTAGAAGGAAATAAATATACTGGGAGAGAAAAAATAAATTTGTCTCTTCTCCCTTAAACTTCTCTATCCCTTAAACTTGTTTTTACAAGCATGGGAGCAAGATGTTACTGTTTAGTGTATACTGTATAAATCACTGAAGGAATCTGTCTTGAATGTTGTGTACAAAATTAAAATTGTGGGACAGCAAAGACAGCTCAGTTGGTGAAAGTGCCTGAATTTGCTCCCCATAACCCACATGGTGGAAGGAGAGAACTGGCACCTGTCACGTTGTCTTCCGACCCCCATGCGAAACAAACATTGTCATGACATGGCTTTGCATGTGCACATATACACATTTAGACAGACAGACAGACAGTCAGACAGACAGACAAGTTTTAATAAAATGAAGCAAAACGATTGGCTCCCTTCTTACCTGGGCCATTCCAGTAGTAAAGGCAAAGGGGCTAAGAAAACACAAGGCCCATTCCATAAAGGCAGGAAGATGTTTGTATAATGCTGTGAATCCCAGACTTCCCCAGAAGACGGTAAGGAGAAAGACAGCCAAGCCAGTAAGAAACGGCTTCTTTAACAACACACTCATGAGGAAAGATAAAGTTATCTGAAAGAATGAAAAAAATTAACTGGTATGGTGGTCTGACCATCGCTAGTACAGTAAAAGGAATTTCACATTCGGATAAGCATCATCCAAAGACTCATGTGTTAAAGTCTCCAACCTGAGGCTCTACTGAGAGGTAGTACAATCTTTAAGAAGAGAGACTTTGTGGAAGTTTTCCTGTCATTGGATGCTTATCCTTAAAGAGGATTATAAAAGCCCAGCCTCTTCCTCTTTTTTGACATCCTGGTCATGATGGGAGTACCTTTGATCTACCACAAGCTGGTGACATAGTGTGCTGCCCAGACACTGGCCAAAGCAGCAGGGTCAACCAACCCTAGACTCCAAAACTATGGTGGTGGAGAAGAAGCAAAACCCTTTTCTTCCTGTTAGTTGATTGTCTATGGCATTTGTTATAGGGATTGAAAGCTGACCAACACAGTATTTGGAAAGTATATCTCATTGATTTTCAATTACGGACTATATGGATAGTGCTCTGTGCAAATTCTGCACAGAACAGAAAAGGCAGAAACACAATCAATGATATAATGGTTGGAGGGAGGGAGGAAGGAGAGAGAGGGAGAGAGGGAGGGAGGGAGGGAGGGAGGGAGGGAGGGAGGGAAGGATGGAAGAAAACAGGGAGGAAAAGAGGGGGAGAATTCACCAACTTACCAAAGATAGTCCATAAAGGAAAAACAGAAGGAACACCACCATGAAACCAGTCAAGACGACAACTTGGGCAGATTTCACAATAAGAGACATCAAAGTAGCCACGACAAGGATAAAGCCAGCATACATCAGACCCCAGGAAAGCCTGGCCGAGAAACACAGGATTAATGGTCACTCCACTCTTACAAAGCAAATGATTTTAAAAGTGTATAGTTTACCAAGAATTTCTCTTAAAATAGTAATTCTTAACAAATCAGAAAACTTCCTTATGTTTTTAAGCTCATATTCTACAGAGCAAGGTAGATAATATGCAAGTAATTGTTGCAATAAATAGCTCCCCATATTAACATTGCCAATTTAATAGCCTGGAGTCATCTGAAGGGAGAAGCTGTAGCTGTGGCGTTGCCTAGATCAGGTTGGTCTGCTGGCACGTCTGTGAGGTATAGTCTTATTGAATGATGCAGAAGGGCCCAGCCCACAGTGGGCGGCAACATTCCTTAGGCAGGTTCCTGGCTAAGCACAAGACATAGAGGGAGCTAGCAAGCAGCAGTCCTCCATGGCTCCTGCCTCTGGGTTCCTATTTTGAGTTCAGGCCGTCATGACTTCCTTCTACGACGGACTAGAACCAGGGAAGTCTAAGTCAAACAAATCCTTTCCTCCCTCGGGTAGCTCTGCACTTATCAAAGCAACAGAATGACACTAAAACAAACACTAAGTGCAAATTGAGGAGGCCATGAACTGGACAGTAAGATGAGTGTAATGGAGAGGGTTTTTTTAAGAAGAGAAAGATTCTGTGTACGACTTTCCTCACACTGCTCATGTTCTAAGCTTTGCGAGCCAAACTGCCTCTGTCGCGTTAGCGCTGCTTGCGCATGAGCCGACACAGATGCTCTAGCCACCACGCAAGGCGGCCACATTCCAATAAGAATGTATTTGTAGACAGTGACACTTGACTTTTGCATAGATGTTTATGTCTCCTACACTGTTATTGCTATTTTCATTTTCTTCCCTGCACTGAAAGTGCAGCAGCCACGCCTACTTCACAAACGGCAGAAAAGTAGTTTGGGAGCTTCTGACCTGGATGAGAGTCAGTGCAGGAATAGAGCTAGGACAGCCATGGAGAATACAGATGCGTAGGTGACTAGAAGAGGGACCATTACTATTAATGCCAAAGTCGGGAAGGAGGCTTTGCACAGGGTCCAGTCACGTCACTTGGGTTCAGATTTCCTCTGTGACATTATAACTAAATATGTTAAGAATCATATTTGATTTCTTTAAATTTCGATTTCCTCTCCAGGAAAAGATTAAAGAATTCAATTAGTGACATATCCACAATGGGCAGCTAGTTTCCTTTATTTACAGCATGAATCTCATCAAGTTCAGGAAGTCTTGTTTCTCTGTCTAATGTTAATACTTCTTTTTTTCACAGTACTCTGCGATTACCAGAAACTGTACCTCCATCTGCTTTCTATAAAAGTCTTAATTTCATTCAGATAAAATATCAGGTCCTTTCCCTCCAGGAACGGAAACAAAAGTCCCAGTATTTTTTCAATCCCTCCTTACTAGATTTCTTTTTCCAAATAGAATAATGTCCCCTACCTCTTCATAGTTTTTCAACCTCTTTTAAGATATAGTGAACAAACACCCTTCAATACTGAGGATATTGTTTTAATACACAAAAGGACAAAAGAAAAAATCCCTACATTGCATCAAACTTCCTATGTCCTTTCTTTTGTAAAAGATCAATTTTATTTTAAATCATGTACATGTCCATCTCTATGGGAGGGCATAGGAAAGAATATGTGCATATGTGTGTGTGCCTGGTGAGAACAGAAGCATCAGCTCTCCTGGACCTGGAGTTACAGGCAGGTATAAGCTGTCAGTCTTGGAGGCTGGGAACCAAACTTGAATCCTCCAGGGCAGCATGCGCTCTCAACACCCGATTCACATTTCCAGCCCCTATCTGCTTTCTTTCCACACTTAGTATATTGATCATTATTTTAGGAAAAATGACAAATTTGGCAGAAGTCAGTCAGCAAAGTGTGTGGTCTTCCTATTCAACAGAGTTGTCCTTTAGAGACCAGCATGTTCCTGGATACCATCTTTAACACTGAAAAGAACACTTAGTCCATGAAAGGCAAGCTTGACAATTCAAATCATTGCTTTCTGACTCTGTACTCGTCTCTGTGTCTCTGCCTGTCTCTAATATATTACTTGGCTAATCCCATCTTACAGCCTGGACGCTAACTATTGAATCTTCAGTCTCCTTTGCATCCACTATCCTTTGAGAATGCACTGTTTCCTATACTTCCATCAACTGATGTCTGATATGGAGCGTTTAAATTTTCTCAGCTTCAGTGGAAAGCACTCTAAGTAAATTTTATTTAATCCTGCTGCCAGCAAAAAAGTAGAACTATGATCTGTGCTTCACAGAAAAGGAGACTAAAGTTTATAGAGTTTAAGTCTGAGACAAAGACAGCCCATGGCTTCCCCACCTGGCAGGCTACTGCTCTAACCACTCGGCTTTCTTGTCTCTACTGAGGAAAGCCTAATGCTCAGGACATAAGAGCTTTCTATTCAATGACCCATGTAAAGTGGGACCAAGCTATCATCACTTTTAGCATAGTGTCTAAAATACATATCTTATTATTATTATTATCTTACACTAAAAAAAAAAAACCCTTAACTTCTCAGATATGTCGGCTCATATAGACACAATAACTGGTCACTGAGAGTCATCCTCCATGTTGCTAGTGCCCTGGAGACGAGAGGTACCTTAGACTTTCTTTAAGTCAAAGAAACACAGAAAACTTCAGTTACCAAGTGTGTGACCCCAAGCACTCCAAACATCCATATGTGGGGAGTCACTAAAGCACTGAGTCTAAGTATGACATACATGTGCCTAACGAGTACCCGTAGTTAAGTTATCCTGTTTACAAATGCTGATTGGCGTAACACAGACACGTGACTCACCAGAACGCTGACTCTCGAAGTCCCATCATCGCCATTAATGTTGTGATGTACTGTCTTTCTTGGGTAATGTTGACCGATAAATAGTATATAAGTGAAGAAAATGAAATAACACAGAAGAAAATTAAAAAATCAGTTGCAACTCCTCCTTGGGCGATAAAAGGCGGCATCTTCATATTTGAACCAATAACTGACATCAGCTCTTCCATCACGGAGTGGTTTGTTATCATCTAAAGAAGGACACCAATGAACAAATTACCATTGCAAACTTTTCTTCAAACTGTAAGAAGGCATTACCTTGGAGTTCTTGGAATGTCCAAAGATCTACCTTAAGTCCTTCAGTAAGAAAAAAAATTTTTACTTGTTTTTAAAACTGCCGGGAGTAACACTTCAAACTAGATCTTCTTTGGAGCTTTTAATCAGAGTAGCTTCTGTTTTACTGCTTAGACAGCACACCATTTACTACCCCACAACAGACCCTGAACCCTTATGATGACTGTATATCCATGCTTCTCCCTCTGTAGTAACAGGATCTCCTCTTAAAATGACTGTGCTGTATATATTTTTTAAGTCACCAGTACCCTGACACTACAGTCTGGATACAGCTGTTTGGCATATTATGCTTAGTGGCTAATAATAATAACAATAACAATAATAATAATAATAGCAAACATGTCTCCACCTATCCAAACTCAGAAGACAATGCACTTAGTTTTCTTTAACTTACCACTTACCTCTATGATGCCAGCGTTAATGGCAGCTTGAAAGGCTACAAAGCCTTTTTCCCAGAAGACTGAATTTTCACAAATCATTTTGTTGTTAATTAGTTCACAAGGAGCTTCAAGAAAAGAAGACACAACCACTATTATGTGACCAGATGGTCTTTGCTGTGGGATAAATAAAAATCTGTAATTCTCCAAAATGTGTTTTAAAATCTTTAATAGTAAAGCATATGGTAAGGCTTATGGTTCAGGCTGTAGAGCATCCCAAGGAGGACACACCAGATTGCTTTATCAACATCTTTTAAGATCAGCTTTTGTTTATTTTTTTATTACATCTTACAATTATTTTTAATTTTAAAATACTTTTGTTCAGATGTCCCCTTCTATTGTTTGCACCAAAGAAAAAGAAAAAAGGAACTCGCCAGCAGAAAACACTGAGCTAGTTTTAAATGGTTAGGGATGACTGTGCAGGAGATTCTTTTTGAAGTTTTTAATTTAAAAAAATGAAATAATAACAGAAGTAGCTTTTAGGGTTTTTTTTTTGAAACAAGATTTCATTTAGTAGCTGAGGCTATATGTTCTTAATGAAACAATGAGCTCAAAAGTATAACTTTCAAATAAGCACGGAGACCCCTAAAAATACCCAAAGTGGACCTACCCAGCTGGAGTGTATGCCAGGAGTCTAGATCAACATACCACAGAGGTGCGTGACCACTATGTTTACCACATCACTATTCACACTAGGCAGGTATGAAGCCCGCCAAGGCATCTCTCAACAGATGAATGGGTATTCACACTAGGCAGGTATGAAGCCCGCCTAGGCATCT
>NW_021621692.1:2958291-2993420 GCF_004785775.1 Grammomys surdaster
TGAATGGGTATTCACACTAGGCAGGTATGAAGCCCGCCTAGGCATCTATCAACAGATGAATGGGTATACTTATAGACAGTGAAGTTTTATTCAGCCAGAAGAAATGAATTGATGCTGTTTGCAGGAAAATGGATGCAAAGGGAAGCCATCCTATTAAAACCAAATGAGTCAAACTGAAGGCAGATTGTCACATTTCCTTTGATTTATAGATCCTAGATTTTATATAAATACATAAAACCATCTGTGTATATATATATATAGACATATATAGACATATATATATATGAATGACATGATTGTAGAAGCAAGACTGCTGAATGGGAATAACGAGAGAGAGAGAGGAGAAAATGGGAAGGGTGGGAGTATATAGGGTCAAAGTATACAGCACACTTGCTTGAGTATCTGTTTTTAATCTCACTGTATACAAGAAATATATACCAATAAAAATTATATTTTTGAAAAATAGAGGTTTTATTTAATAAGGATCGATCCATTCTTGATTTGAAATTAACTCAGTTAATTTCAGTTTCTATTATATATCCCAAGGACTGATGACGTAACAGCAATATCTACATTAATGTATTTTTTTTTCTAATGGCAAAGTTACCTGAATGGTCTCTGTGCTCTTTCGTTTTAGGGATCCGCTGACCCCAAGCAAATTTCAAATGATATGAGAAAGTGTCCT
Organism: Grammomys surdaster; assembly: GCF_004785775.1. Classification (NCBI taxonomy): domain Eukaryota; kingdom Metazoa; phylum Chordata; class Mammalia; order Rodentia; family Muridae; genus Grammomys; species Grammomys surdaster. The sequence continues at coordinate 2,958,977 of NW_021621692.1, forward strand.
TGAAGATGACTCTCACTGCATCCGTTGAGTAATTTAAATCTAGTTCGTTCATGGATTTTTCATCAGGACACGCCACGATTGTTCTTCCTGTCATGTGAAGAAAGGGAATAGTCCAGTAAGCTTCCTAGATGACCCAATGACAACATGCCAGATTCAAGTGTATTCAGGTCATTTTATGTTCAAGTTATTTCTTCCCTAAGACACCCACACTTAGAATGAAGTGGGAGATTTCTAATGTTGTAATGAAGCTGGTAATGTTCTGTGGCAAATGCCCTCACTTTTCAGACATGTTCAGCTTGTGTGTGAACGTTTTGCCTGTGTGTATGTGTGTGCACCACATGAGTGCCTGGGACCAGAGGAACTCAGAAGATTAGAGGCTCATAACTTCTGATGGTCTCTTTTGGGGCCTATTAGCTGCCATCAATGCCAAGTAACTAGGTCTAACTATTCAAGGAGAGTTTCAAAGCTGTGGTGTTTAATTTCTTCTCCCCCTTCCCCTTCCCCTTCCTCTTCCCCTTCCCCTTCCCCTTCCTCTTCCCCTTCCTCTTCCCCTTCCCCTTCTCCTTCCCCTTCTCCTTCCCCTTCCTCCTCCTTCTCCTCCTCTTCCTCCTCCTCCTCCTCCTCCTCCTCTCCTTCTCCTTCTCCTTCTCCTTCTCCTTCTCCTTCTCCTTCTCCTTCTCCTTCTCCTTCTCCTTCTCCTTCTTCTTCTTCTTCTTCTTCTTCTGTTTTAGCTGCTGTATTAGATCTAAAGGGAGTCTCCTCAGACTCTCAGATATCCCTTGACTACTACTTTGCTGTTATACAAACCCAGCAGAAAGATGCCATGTTCGTCTGAGGGCTCCGAGAGCTTCTTCTTTCATCCCTTACACAGGGGAGGGAGCACTCTGTTTTCTTGTGAACACTGCCTATGGGTATTTCCCGCTGCCACTCATTTTTTTCTTCGAATTTAATGTATTTGGAAGGATTACAAAGTCACACTGCCTCTGCCATTGAAGATCCCAGCATCTTCCCCAAACCACACATCTTATTCTGGACTCATCTTATTCTGATATGCTTCATTCTGTACCAAGAATGTTAACCCCTCTTTGACACACAATTGCTCAACTAGATTACTGGGGCACGATATGCTTCTTTACATCAGAAAATAATATCCAACAATGTTGTTAATCAACTCTAGGAATGTCAACATTTAACACAATTTTTTTTCACATGAAAATCCTGAAATGAATTTGTTTATGCTGAAAGTAAGGAAATGACTTCCTGAAGTCGCACAGAGCATACCTTTCATGAATGGAGCTGAGGCCACTTTGTTCATTATCTCCTGGGTGGTTTCGGACTCAGGAGCAAACACAATAATATAATCAGAATCGTTAAAGTTATCAACACGTCCCAGATTCATCACAGGAGCGTCATGAACTTGATGCAAATTGGAGGATAGTTGATATACAAACAATATTAGGAGAAATGAGAAAAGCCATTCCTATATAGTAATGAAAGAAGAAAATCAGGAGTTGTTTCTTTTTTTTTTTTTTACCACAAACAATTGAAACAATTTCACCCTGTTATGTAGTTTGCATTCCATTTGAGTTTTCCCATTTTTAAGTAATTGACTCTACTTTTGTCCTCTAAAGATCCATTTCGTTTGTGTGCACACATGGTGTGTCCTCACAGATGTGTGTGCCTGGTACCTACAGTGGAGGGTATCAGATTCACTGGAGCTGTAGTTACCATATGGCTGTAAGCAACTGTACCAGTGCTGGGAATCTAAGCCAAATCCTCTGCAGGAACACCCAATTCCCTTAATGACTGAGCCATCTCTTCAACCCCTACTTCTGTTCTTTCTTCTGCACATTTTGTAACATGGGCATTGTTCACCAAGACAGAGTTGTGTCAGAGTTCCATTTAAAACTGAAAATGTTTTCTTAATTAACCATACAAAGCAGAACACTGGTTAAGTCTAAAGAGAGCCTCTTTAGGCTCTTCAGATATCCCATGGCTACGTGAATGGGCCACTCATCTGTGTTTGAAAACAAAAGTGGTGTGGAACGGGTTAAGAACATCTACCAACAGAAGCAAGGTCCCGTTTTCTTCTTCATCTGCCCATGCCTGAAATAAGCAGCAAAATAAAGCCTATCAAAAATAATTTTAGGGGATGGAGAGATGGCTCAGTGATTAAGAGCCCTGACTGTTCTTCCAGACGTCCTGAGTTCAATTCCCAGCAACCATGTAGTGGCTCACAACCATCAGTGATGAGAACTGCAATGGCCTCTTCTGGTGTATCTGAAGAGAGCTAGAGTGTACTCCTATACATAAAATAAATAAGTATTTTAAAAAGTAATAATTTTAAAGTTCTTTAATCTATGGCTACTTTATTCTGGAACTGGAAACACAACAGAATGTGTTTACAGCCCAGCACAACAACTCTTAAAGAAGCCCTATAATAAAGTAAAGGCCCAGAATGTCATTGGTTTCCATTTATTTATAAGCTCATTATTCCTTTCAGATTGACCTTGTAGCCACCATATAATTGTTGATTGACATGTGATATCGCATACTTTCATCCTGTTCAGTGTGACATTTTGATTCATGTATACACTGTAGTGATTGGTGTATCTTTCTACAGTCTTATGATTTCTTTGTCGTGAGTACTTCCCCCACCCTAGGTAAAATACCATTATCTTTATAAAAACTATTATATTTTTACGACATCTTTAATTACGTGTGTGTTTGATTTCTAAAGGTAAACTCTATGTCCGTTTACAGTATACACCATATTTCAATAGATGTCTGCTTTGTAGAGTGGTTAAAGAAATCTAGCCTTACATGCAGGTCACTTTTTTTTTTTTCACAAAATCACATAGATTGAATCTTTTCAAACATGAAGAAAAATCAGCAGAGCATTGCTGCACACACCAATGTGTGCACTTATCTTAATATGTTATCTACATCATTGTAATCTACATTATTATTTAGAAATGATTACAATTTCCCATTTTGTGTTTATCATCACTCCGTACATTTGAAATAATATGCATTACATAGTTTCAAAATGTCCATTTTGTTTCATACTCCTGCCCTTCAGTACTGTATATATCTAACCTAAAATCCTTAAAAATCACTTCTTTACATGATATATTTACCCATGTTAATGTCTAAACGTTAAGTTTGCTTCCTTTTGCGATTGAGAATTCACACTGGTGTGAACGAGTGGATATGTTGTTGATGTCACCTACAGTCTTTAGAATTGTAAATACAGAGAAATGGGAGACTTCCAATAGTAGGTTACTGTGAGAGGTTTTTTTGGTCTTTTTTTTTTAACCCTTGGGTTACATTCTGAAGTAATTATAGACTAAAGTTAGCCTCTTTGACATTGCCCCAAACTTCAGGGTCTGTGCCTTCATGAGACAGACCCTGATTAACCCAGATGTTAATTATTAACTCTGTAGTATAAAGACACAGCTTCGTTTTACAGGGCATTTCTCAATATGAGTTCTTTGAAAAGTGTCTCTAGGAAGACATATAATGTTGTGTATTTAATTTTTTTATGAAAAAGAATAGTGGCAAAGCCCAGGACTTGAAGAATTTTAGCTTGTTCATTTTATCTGCGACATGTTAAAAAGCATGGGTTAACAATTATGTTGGTTTCACTGAGACGAAATCTATTTTTTCCTTTTCTATCTACGAGAACACGCAGCAGATGCGGAACCTTACCAGCAGCGTCTCTCTTCTCATCCTGAACTTTCTGAGCCAGTTCTTGCAGAGAAGAGCCCACATTTGCTGACCCAGTCTCAAGCGTCTCTTCCTCATTTTGACTTGTTTATTTTTTTAAAGGACATCAAGGAAGTAGATGTGAAAGTCTGAAATAGAAAACGTTGTGCAATCAAACCAGAAAGAAACAGCTTAACAGCTGGTCCTAATTACGTGCCTGGAGAAGAAGGATGCCAAACATAGAAATCAGAGGGAAGAAAGGGTAGAAAGAAGTTGGTAAATCTATTGAAAAAATTATAAAAGGGAAATAATTGAAAGGCTTTTCTTCGACGGACTGACTCTTCAGAGACTTTAACAATGTCACAAGCTGCTGCAGCTAAGTTTTCTGAGCTTTGTGTAGGTTGATGGAGGTCTCAAGTTACCCTGTGCATTAAGTTAGTTATTTCTAATTATGAGTTGCTACTCAGCAGAACCCCACCAGTCAATCACTTCTGCTCCCGGGTCTGCATCTGTACTCAGTGACCTGTACTAAGATGCTTGCATATGTAGATCACGCTGGCAGGGTGTTATGGAGCGCACTTTTACAAATACCATCCAAATGTAACTCTGTAGGAATTAGATGAAATGTGTTAATAGCCATTGCTCAACCTAAGAAACTTTTAAGGATATGGTGTCAATTAACTCTTGTGCATTTTTAAAAGAAAAAGTTGAGTGATACAACAATATAATTCATATGAATTCACAGCATGAGGAATACATGTTTCTAAATACATCCTGGAGCTAAAAAGATCACTATCAAATACAACTTAATATTATCATTAGTGATAGTTACAGTTATCATTTGTGAGAAATAAGAATGGAGGTCAGATATGAAATGGGACTTATAGGTCCAATGAAGTAAATAAAAAATAACAAAGAGAGGTGCTTTGTATGTCGTGGACTCAAAACAATGATTAACTCACCCCTTTATTGACCTTTCCTAATCGAAGTTTGAAAAGATCTTGGGAAAACCACTAGGAAAAAAACTACAGGTCAATTATATCTAAATCCAAGGAAGAAAAATGGAAATTCTAGATAATTTCATATTGCTTACCAGCTATATAAATATATAAACATTGCTACCAGCTATATAAAAACTCCAAGTAATAATATCATCAATAGGCTGTGACAATTGGAAACTCTAATGTATACTAAACTATATTTCCATCTAAGAAACCAATACTGTGGCAAGCCTTGGTATCTAAAAGCATAAAGATATATTTTCCAAGTTGTAACTCTTCTTTCTTAGCTAATTAAAAATGTACTTGCAGGAAAATATTCATAACTAAGAGCGATTATATATTATGTAATCTAATTGCCATGCATTAAGTCATGTGATCCTGGCTGTTAAGACTTAATTATTCCATTGCACACGTTCTTGTAAAATGCTGTTCTCTCTAGAAGGATAAAATACCTAGCTTAAATTATCCTGAATAGCAAATTGCATGATTTAAAAATAATAAAATGGTTGTTACAAGCCAGTCATTTCCGAATCAAAGAGTATTTCTGTTACTCAGAGAATGCATGCATCACAAGAGTCAGAACGCCTTATATATTTACTATGATAAAGAGTGTCAGTGGACTGTTTGCTCAAATGCTCTCAAAGTTGGTTAAAACAACTCAAAACTCATAAGATCTGGCATCCTGATGTTTACATTCCTCTGGCAGTAAAACTGAACACACACACACACACACACACACACACAGAGAGAGAGAGAGAGAGAGAGAGAGAAATCCAAATAACTTCGAAAACAGCAAGAGGCAAGCAAGCTACATTCCTTTCCACTTACCCACTTGCCTGTTCCATGATATGTGCTGTTTATGCAAAATGCTTTAGTCATGGAGTAAAACGGGAAGTTCTTAGTTTTCCAACTGCTATTCAGTCATCCAGTATAAAATACTCAAAGGTTTGAAAAATCAAAACGACTTAGTAGTAGCTTCCTACACTTGGTGACTTCCTCCGAAATGTTTGACACGATTTTGCTGTCTCTGCTTGTCTATCACATTGAAGTGCTAACAACCACAGTTTAGAGGTTAACTTACTCTAAGGAAAGATGAAGTAGGAATCTTCAAAAAGTTCATCCACAGATCTTTGTCCCAGAGGAAGCATCACATTTCTTCTTTCAGATCACTGCTACATCTTGGTTTTGATTTTCCTTACGGTTCTGTTTTACTCGGAGAATTCTTCTGAGGGTTCCGACTGGCTGCAGAAAGCTCTACTCACACTCCTGGACTGTTTTTTTTTTTTTCTTTCTCTGCCTCCCGCCTGTTCCTCAGCAGGGAATCTGTGGTTGCAGATGGTTGGTTGGACATATTGGAATGTTAGCAACTGTTAAACCAGGAAGAAGCTAGGCTTTAAATATTTTTTTCCTTTGGATTAAACCCCCAATAGAAGAGTGGATTCTCAAGAGTATTTTTAGCAAAAATAGTATACAGGCCAGCTCAGAGAAAAATGGAGCAGAAAAAGAATTTCTTAAATTACAGAAACAAACATACAAATCGGATAGAATGCTGTCTCAAAGGCTCTTGTGGATTTTTTTTTAAAAGCTGAATCTACACGTGGCAAGGAAGCAATGTGACTATTTTCAGGGTGAGAGGATGGGTCTGAATTTTTATCCATACCTCAGTAGCACTGTATGCATGCTGTCTGCAGCATAGTTTTTATGGTATAAAGCATAATATTGAGAGAGAGATTGTATTCTCAGCCTGGGGAGAATGTTCACCAAGTAAAGTACTTACCTTGCAAGCATAAGGAACTGAGTTCAATTCCCAGAACCCATGTAAAAATGTCAGGAGTGTTGGCTTCGAGGATGCATTCATAGTGCTGAGGTGGTGAGGGAAACAGGAGGATCCCTGGGACTTACTGCTAGCCCGCCTAGCCTTATTAGTGAGCTTTGTGGTCCAGACCAATAGGAGACCTTGTCTCTAAGGAGGTGGATGGACGTTTCTAAGGTTAATAGCCAAGGGCCAAGGTTGTCTTCTAGACTTTGTCTGAATAAATACACATATGCAATGTATCTGCCCCCAAAAGAGAGGTGGGGGAGAGGGAGTAAGGGGGGGAGAGAGGGAGGAAGAGATTGTTATATTAATGTTAACCTCAGGTCACAGTCTCGATATGTCCTGTCTGCCATGTGATCAAATGTTCACAGCGGACGATGACCACATTATCATGAATACCTTGTGTACATGGAAGACCAAGCGTCTCACGGATATGAAATGTTCCTTCAATATTTATTCAAGTCTATTTACCATTTTGCTAATTATATTAGATCCAGAAACTGTTCTTCAAAGTCCGTACAAGCAGATGGAACTCATAATCCGTGGGGCAGCAAGTTCTCTGATTGTTTCTGTATGTCTGCTGCCCTCTGTGGAATGGAATGCACATTAGCACATTTAATAACACTGCTAACATTTTCTGTACAGACACTGTGATTTAGAAATAGTCTTATTTCTTAGTAATGAATAAATCTCCTCTTTCCTTGGACCCAGGTGAACTGCATACACATGGGGTTTTTCTGATATCTTCCTTAAATACATATTGTTTCTTAAAAACATAAGATGTGAGATAGCTCAGTTCTTAAGAGCATGTTCTGCTATAACAGAGAACTGGGTTTGGTTCCAGGGAGATCGGATGTCCTCTTCTGTCCCCTATGGGCATTGCTTGCATGTCAACTAGAGTCATTTAGGCAAAACACCCACACATATAAAATGGAAATAAATAAATCTTTGTATACATTTATAATAGGTGTGATGGGTTGAATAGATATGGCTCATGAGTTTGAAAGCTTGACCTATGGGGAAGAGGCACTACTAGCAGCTGTGACCTTGTTGGAGTAGGTGTGGCCTTGTTGAAGTAGATGTGGCCTTGTTGAAATGGGTGTGTCCTTGTCAGAGTGGGTGTGGCCTTGTTGGAGTAGGTGTCGCCTTGTCAGAGTGGGTGTGGCCTTGTTGGACAAAGTGTGTCAATGTAGGAGTGGGCTTTGAGGTCTCCTATATTCAAACTATGTCCATTGTAGCACACAGTCTCCTGCTGCTGCTTTATGTTATGTTTCTCTCAGGGATGGTTTGATGATGGCCTGCTTACACTGAAAACACACAAGTGTTCATGCTATCTAGCTCTGCATCTCTATCCACCCTTCCCTTGCGTTGGCTACAACTCCAGCCACATGGAGCTGTACCTGCATGGTGTTACACTTACCCCCTCTGTTTCTTCCCTAGAGTTAACCTCAGCTTGATCACCTTTGCCTCTAGAATGCCTCTAATCCTGTGAGGGCTGCACACCACTGCCAGATGCTGCCGTGGCATAGAGTGGAGTCTGTGTACAACTCATTTCTTTATCAACTGGGCATGCTCATGCCTTACCACAAGTGTAAAACTCCGGATAATAGGGGGCTGGAGAGACGGCTCTGTGGTTAAGAGCATTGGCTGCTCTTCCAGAGGTCCTGAGTTCAATTCCCAGCACCCACATGGCACCTCACAACTGTCTGTAACTCTTGTTCCAGGGGACCCAACACTGTTACATAGACATACATGTAGTCAAAACACACATGTACATAAAATAAAAATAAATATTAAAGAATCCAGATAATAGTAAAGAATCCATATAGGGAGCTGAAGACATAGGTTAAGAGCATTGGTTACTCTTGCAGAGGACCTGGATTTATAATACCTGTAAAAAAAAAAAAAAAAGAAAAGAAAGAAAGAAAGAAAGAAAGAAAGAGAGAGAAAGAAAAACTAAAGCGAAGAATCTGAATTGTACTTCTCAAATCAGCCTGGGATATGAAAGTTGCTCAGAATATGTTTTGAGCTTAAAAGTATAGTGAAGACTATGAATTGGAGAAACAAAAGAAGATAGTATCTATTGTTTTCTAGTGGTATGGTTATGAAAGATTTGGGTAGAAGCTAAAATTAAATAGTTCTGGATCAAGAGAAGGTTCTTTGTGTGCTGTTGTTGTTGTTGTTGTTGTTGTTGTTGTTGTTGTTAAGTATAGGCTCTTACTAAACGACCTAACCTTAAACTCATACCAATTTTGCTGTCTCACCCTCCCCAGGGCTGTAATAACAGGTAAGAGGCACCATGCCTAGCTTGGTTTTGGCTTTTTTAAAGACGAAACTCCGAAGGAGCAGTAAAGGGGGAGATGTAAAAATGTGGGAGAAATCAAGGAACAAACCAAGTGTTGGGTTTTAAATGGAGTAAGTGGGACTGGAGAGATGGCTCAGTGGTTAAGAGCAGTGATTCCTCTTCCAGAGTTCCTGAGTTCAATTCCCAACAACCACATGGTGGCTCACAACCACCTGCCATGGGATCTGATGCCCTCTTCTGGTGTGTCTAGAGATAGTGACAGTGTAATAAATAATTCATATTTCATATAATAAATAATTTTTTTAAAAAAAATGGTAGGGATAATCATTATAGAGGAAACATAAATATTGGAGAAATCAAGTAAGGAAGCGTTGGGCTTTAAATGGAACATGGGTAAGTATCGTAGAAGAAACACAGCAGTAGTTCTGCCTTGTAGAGGGGAGGCATAAGGGAACACCAGTGAAAGCAGACAGGATGCTACTCAGCCTTGGTGGAGCCTCTGGTCGAGCAATCCTGATTCTCCCATGTTTGATGACATAACTATGTGGTCTCTTCCAAACGAGGTCTTACAATCAGGTTGGGGGTAGCGCAGAGTACTGACAATGACCTATAATGTTTTATTTGACTGGGCATTTATGGGATTACTTTGGCCAACAGTTTAGAAAGATGTACCCCATTTCTGCTTCTTGGCATTTTATTTGACAGCATATGATGTCCAGTCATTTCCCCATTACATGGTAACCTCATTTCTTCTGTGTGCGTGTGTGCGTGTGTGTGATTCCTGGTTTGGTTTAGGTTTAAGGCTTAACAGAAAGAATATGAAATTGAGTAAGTAGTAGGGTAGGGGAAATAATATGAACAAATACATTAAATGATGACTTTTATAAAAAATTAAAGCTTAAAGGATGTTTATGAAGTAACAATTTCAACTGAGAGACGTCTGTGTATGAAATAGAAAAAAAAATAAAAGTAACAATGGGTGTGGTAAGCAATTGAGAAAAGTGTCAACTCTAGAAATGAGAGATTTCTAGAAATAAAGTTTCCAGAAGTAATTTCTAGAAATGAAAGAGATTTGAAATTTACTTGTGATAAAAGCTCTCAAGTCCAGTAAAACATCTTGCTGATGTAGGTGGTGCTACTTAGCATAAAAGTGAAATTTGTCTCAGATGATGCATCAAAAAATATATGTATTAACGAGTCTGAGTGGGGGATGGACTCTTGAAAGCCTTCACCCCTCCCTGGAAGTTATGGCTGCTAGTGGAGGGTATCTTAGCTTGAGTTTCTATTATCTATGATAAAACACCATGACCAAATCAACTTGGGAGGAAATGTTTTATTTCATCTTACAATTTTCAAAACACACTCTGTCACTGAGGGAAGTCAGGGCAGGAACTCAAGACAGGAACCTGGGGGCAGGAACTAAAGCAGAGGGCATGGAGAAGTGCTGCCTGCTGACGTGCTCCCCATGGCTTGCACATCCTGCTTTCTTATACCATCCAAGACCATTTTCTCAGAGATAACACCTCCCACAGTGGGTTAGGCCCTCCCATACTAATCATTAACTTGTAGCTTGTACCAAATTAACAAAAACAAGCAAAACAAAACAATCTAGACAGAAGATAAGACTTTTTTCAATGTAGCCACTGATAAATTGTCCATGCTGAGGTAAACAACCCCCATCTTTGCCCATTCATATAACATAACCCTATTTAAACTCAGTCGAACACACACACACACACACAAACACACACACACACAGAGTAGAAGGAGTACTAGGCAGGAAACAGAAAGAGTCCATGGGATGAGAAGTTAACAAGAAAAGGTAATGAGAGTTAGCATGATCAACATACATTATACACATGCATGATCAACACATTATGCACACGGATGATCAACATATATTGTACATGTACATGTTCAACATGCATTATACACATGCATGATCAACACACATTATACACATGCATGATCAAGACACATTATACACATGCATGATCAACATACATTATATACATGCGTGATAGACACACATTATACACATGCATGATAGACACATATTATACATGTGCCTGATCTACATACATTCTACAAATAATAAAGTTAAACAATAAAAAGTTCACCTAACAACTGACATTAGTGAGCTGGTTGAAATATTAGCTACCAAAACTGATAAACAATGAAAGACAAATATATGCGCTGATTGATAAGCCAGCTGAAATAGAATTCATCCTGTGAGGGTAGAGTGAGCAATATATTTTCATTAAAAAAATCCTGAGATCTTTGTCTTTTATGGTCATCTCCAAAGGAACTACTAACACTTTCCCTTGAAAGGAAGTAGCTTCGTGCTCAAAATTTATGAATCCTTTTGTTAAAAAAAATAAAAAATAAATATTGATGCACAGAATCATGATGCTGCTGACTAACTTGTGGGAAGGTAGGAGGTATAATGGAGAGCTAAAATATAAAAAGTACGATTTGGAGGAGAGAGGCATGATCCTGCCTAAATCCTCTATAAATCTTACAGCTGGAGATGAGGCCATGATGCTGGTAAGTTTTGGAACTGCAGGGTCCAGTGTGTTAGACAATAGTCCCAGGTAGGGATTTAAATATAAGCCTTCATTAACTTAAAACCCATAACACTTAAAATTTAACCCCTTTAGCTCTGTAAAGTAAGCAGCCTGGAAGTCAGCATTTCTTTCTTTACATTAAAACTGAAAGTTCATTATATTTCTTGGAGTAAGAAAACCATGGCTCTGAAATCTATAGAAACTCTTAAAATGGACTCGTATCTCCTAAACAGTGACTATAGATTATTTACCATTAATTTGCAAATAGAACCTTTTGCTATAATGGTGGTACAGGCTGACCATCTCTTATTGGAAATGTTGAAGTGTTTCAGATTTTGAAATGTTGGTCCATTCAACATCTTAGGACTTAATTCCTGGCATGCAATTCACATAGGTTTCAAATGCACCTTATATACAAAGCCCAAAGGTAACTTAATACAATAGTTTTAATGAGCCTTGGTTTGACCTTGACCTGTCACCTGTCAGGTAAGAGATTTTTCAATTCGTAGCATCCCTTGAAATGTTTGCCTCTCTACCAGATCAGCCTTCCAGATAGTGGTGCTCAACTGTGGAATACACCGCTAAACTATTTCATTACATTTAAAGCCTACAAGTGGGTAGTAAAGAGATTAAAGCGCAAAAGGAAACAAAGAATATAAACAACACAAATTTAAATGCAAATGTGTAATGCTTCAATATTACTTTAAGTTTGAAGGCAAAAGAGAATTTCAATGTTATAACAGTAAACATAAGTTTATAGTTAGGAACTATGTATACCATATAAGGTAATAGTTCTACAAAAGTGGATTAAGGAAAGTAAACAATTTAATTTTTGTATGGAAGAACTATGGGGCTCTTTTGTTAAGTTTTACTTAATTTCTATATTTTTTTCCATTATACAAATAATTTCTATATTTTTTCCATTATACAAATACTCTTTTTTAAACCTATTTATTTTATTTATACATGAGTGTATGTCTATGTACATATGTGTGCAGGAGCCCATGTATGACAGAAGAGGGCCCTGAGAACATTCCCCGTATGTTTCTGCAAGTGAAAGTCCTGATAATTGTTACAAATTAATATCTTTTTAAAATTGAGTTTGTAGTCTCTGCAGTAGTCAGTAGCCTGGTTCTGGGTGATTTTACTTTACAAGTAGTTTGTATTTCCTGATAGCCTCTAAGTTTTGAGACACGAATAATTGTAAAATTTATTTTGATGTTGATTGAGCAGATAAAATATGTACAATGTTAACATGAAAACATCTTTGAAATCATTAATTCCATTCATTACTAGATAAGACAAGTCTGTGGGATGACAGAATGGTTAGGTCTGAGACTTTACAGCTCATCTGAGGGAAGGAGGAGTCTCCTCCCCATGGATGTACCAGCTTCTTCCTGAACATCTCCCAGCTCCTGCTCCTTTGAAAGCTCTAAAAATACCTAAGTAGGAGACAAAGCAGGAAAACAATTACTAAGCTGTTGGTTGTCCTCCAAAAGAATGTGGAAAATGCACGCTCCTCTCACAAAATACAAAGTCAGGCAAGTTGACTCACTCTGTCCAGTGTGCACTGAGAGAGGCTGTAGTCTTCCAGGTTAAAGCCGTGCTTCACTGAAAAATAAATCAATCAATAAAGGACGGTGAAAGTTTTCAAAGTCCTACACACCAAAATAAAATTATTAAAAATAAATGAAAGATAAAATGAATAAAGAAATTCAGGACAGAACCATATCACAAGGCATGCATGGAGTTCACATAGGAGGAGGCATGTGACGTTCCTACATACCAAATGCTGCATTTGAGGAAACTTTAATAAATTTTCTCAAAGTTTTACAGCAACAAAAATTTATTATAAGTGCATGCCAAATTCATCTTAGTATTGGATTGTTTCACATTGTATTTTCCTAATCTCTGCTGTTTCTCGAGTGCACATCCTTGGGAGGCATGCACGCTCCTTGATTAAATTATTCTTACATATGAGGGAGATTCCATTCCATGCTCTTTGAGAGAACCTCCATCAACACTCCCTTTAGTGGTCATCTACCTCATCAGGTCTCCACTGGGCACCTCACGAAATCTACAGAGCAGCTGCTGTTAGATTGAAGTACTCACTTATCTGAGGTTTAAAACTGATGCAGCAGGACTCTCCTCCTGTGTGACAGGCACTCTGAGATGCCAGTAACGGGACAGGAACAGGAACAGACAAAAGCCTTGGCCTTTGTCTGTTCCTTTGTGTATTTTAGCAGGAGAGATATGAGCATTGTATTCATAAGCTTTTAAATATATAATAGAAGAGATGGCAAGAGAAATGGTAAACCCACAGATACACACCCATACACACAACTCACACACACACACATGAGTGTGCACACACTCGAACTTGTACACACACACACACACACACACACACAGATGTATTCTTCTTTGCACAGGACCATCAGAGACATTATAGTATTAATCTGATGATTAAGCAGAATCCTACAAATATGAAGAAGCAGCTAAATATTTAGGAAACAGAATTCCAAAAAGAAGGATCAACAAAGGCAGAGTCCTGAGGCAGGAGCTATGTAACTGGCAACAATTAGAGTGAGCCAGGAAGTCGGCTATTTAGAGTACACACAAGCAGAGATACACGTTATCTCAAGCACAACCTGGCAGTCACTGTTCTGGGGACTGTCCCTCACTGTAGAGATGACCTACGTACAATGGCTGGGATTGGTAATTTCATCCAATGTCTGTGTGAGCCTGTGCCAGCCTGTGTGAGCTTTGGCACTGTGATACGAACACAGAGACAAGCTTCAGGATTAGAGTTCTTCAGCAAATTACACAGTGATGATCTTCTACAGAGAACAATCTAGCTAGCTGACAGACAGACACACAGATAGACTGACAGATAGACAGACAGGATTGTCCTTCAAGTAACAAGAGGAGTTCCGGCTCAGTTAAAGAATGGTTTTAGCTATTATTCCATAACAGCAAGTCAAACCCATCAGCCAGCCAGGGTTTTTCCTGTGTTGATACAGATGTGCAATGAGGACAGCTAAGCTCCACTCGGTGTCCTCAGCAGCTTCCGGCCCCATTACAGACCAACTTCTTCCCAGAGAACTGGATTTCTTACCATTAGAATTCATAAAATCAACAGTCTGCAGGGCCTGTTTTCTTTAATTCTTTGCACATCCACCTTGCATTAAATTATTCTCCAAAAAAAAATTATTGTCCAGGTTCCTTTAAAAGCTCATTCTTACCTGCTTCTAGTTTGTGAAAGGCCTGAGACAGAGGATGAACATCTGTTATGGGTAGCTTGTAGGTCAACAAGGAGAAACACCTGGGAATGGGAGCACATTAGAGTCAACTGTTCATTTCTAGGTAGGGATGATGAACATCAAAATGAATCTGTGTGTCACCGGCCATTTTGTTTTAAAAATAAAACTAGTACAAGGTAATATACAGGCTAAATATGAAATTATTTGCCAAAAAAGCTTTGGAAATGATTGAAGGGAACTAGCTGTTGTAGTCATTTCTAGAAATGACACATTGTTACTAGTTATATTCTTACCTAGCCCAGTTAACTCAAACCAATTACTTGTTAAAATATAGAAACTGGAAGGGGCATCCTTAGGCTAGTCCAAATACAGCTGGAAAATAACTTCAAATGAAAGTTAGGTATTGTCACCATAAAACTAACTTGTAAGGTGATCTAAGGCTGGGGAGTGCGACAGGACAGTTGTGGAGAGACTTAAACGTCTAAGAACAGACAGGTTTAGGCTCTTTCCTTCTGCTGCCTCTGACTGCAACCTTTGCTCCAGATTAACAGTGTGATGTTCCTAACAAGGAGTCTGGGCAGATGTCCAGCCTGGCTGTCTTCAGACCAGACCACCCTCTTCCTTTCATATCATTCATCCCACATTTATCCAAGCCTACTTCTTTATCTAGTGATACCAAAGGTTGTGGAGTAACAGCAGGTTTTGGACTATACCTTAGATAATCATTACATTTGCACTGTGTGAAGATAACAGGCTTGTGTCTTGTTTCTCTGATGTGCTCATCCCTCTAATTTTAAATTCAGTAGCTGCTTTAATCATCTTGTCCTGTTCCTAACAACACATACACACTCATGCAGCCATGCATACACGTGCACATGCATGCATGTATGCACACACGTGTCTGTACAAATGTTTGTGTAAATACATGCACTCCTTTATAGTCCCCATTTTGAAGCAGAAAGTTATATTAAAGGAAGACTCCTTATCCTTCTTCCTACTTCCTGGAGGAAGAGACACACTTTCCTGGTTAGTTTACAAATTTCTTATAACTCTGAAGACTGAACCTTTTTGAGGTCCTTCACTCTTGCTGTGACGTGCCATCACGGCACTAACAGAAAGCACAGCGTATGAAAAGTGTCATGATTATCTCTGTCGGTGACAGTTCTCTTTACCTGTCCTGGCGTGCAGCCTGGGGGAACAGCTTCAGAATCTCCCTGTGAACTAACGGCTCTTGAGAAATTTCCTTCACTCTGAGTTCCAGAATGTAACTCTTGCCGAATTTCCTCTTCAGGTGTTGGATTGAACCAATGCATCTGTGAGTAGGAAGAGCACGATGGAGGAAAAAGGAAAACACTGTCATTGATTTTTTTGTTGTTAGTTTCAGAGATATTAGAAAGGGGTATCAGGGAGGACGGCAGAAGGAAGGAAAGAGCTGTCATCCATGACTTGCTGTTTCTATCAGGCAATCCCAGATCAAGGCATTGAGAGAGGCTCACCTCAGCCTTCCAGACACCATAATGGCAGCTCGGTCACACAGAGCCTCTGCCTCAGCCAGGTCATTTGTAGACAAGAGGACGCCCTTCTCGTTGTCTCTAACAGCTGCCTGGATTGCCTGCCTTAAGTCAGCAAAATGGATAGAAATTAAAACCAAAAGCAGAGAGAAAAGGAGGGAAAGATAAAGGAATAGAGGGAAAGATAGATGAGATACAGTTTACAAATCATATTGATATGATTTGTAAACACAAGAGAAATGAATACTGGCTAGTTCACTTAAAATAAAGAGAACGTTTTTGATATCTTAGCTGTGTTCATGTTATTACAATTAAACTTTAAGAAGAAGTTTCAGGGGCTGGAGAGATGGCTCAGCAGTTCAGAGCACTGACTGCTCTTCCAGAGGTCCTGAGTTCAGTTCCCAGCAACCACATGTGGCTCGCAAGCATCTGTAATGGGATCTGATGCCTTCTTCTGGTGTGTCTGAAGACAGCTACAGCGTACTCATATAAATAATAAATTTTTTAAAAATGGAGAATTTTCCTTGTCTTTTGGAGATGCCAGTTGAAATAGCGATGAGGTAAAAGTGTTGCTGCTTCACCTGGCCTTTAAAATCATAGTAGTTGGAAAAGGAAGGGGACCGAGAAATAGATGAAAAAGGAAGGTGGGCCCCCTAGTGGCAATGGTTGGAACTGTATGATGAGTATAAAGGATTCATAATAATTCTACATTTACATCAAATAGTGATAACAGATAAAAAAAAAAACATTTTAAATGGGAGAGGATACTGGGTACTCCCAAATGTGAAGTTAAGTTAGGGTTTTATTAGCCCAAAGGACAATTCACAGAAAGTAGAAAAAAGCTAAAATGATACAGAGTCAGTAAATTTGACAGACTGAGTGAAAATGAAAACGGAAGTTATATCAGCAAGTCAAGGCTCTTTTAAAAAACCGCCTCAGCAGTAAAATAAATTGTTACAGAATTATGCATAACTAAAGTACAAAATTAAGAGAACTGGAAGTTAACTAAGCGTTTGACAAAACACCTAGAGTTTATGTTAAGCCAAAAACTGCAGGCATAGAGAGCATTTAGATTATTCTTATGTTGAATATTTGTTTTCCTAATGACACAAACTCTCTCTGTAGTCAGAGCACGTGTGTTGAATGTCTCATAAAGGACCATGTGCTGACAGCTTGGCCCCCAGGCAGTGCTGTTAGGAGGGGATGAGATCTTTAAGAGGTGAGGTCTAAGTAGATGGTCTTAGCACAGCAGGGGCATCTCAGTACCTCCCGCATTCTCTTTGCTCCTTGACGTGTGAAGTGACCAAGGCTATCATATGTTCCTGACATGGCATGCAGCCCCAAAGCCTGATATGGATCAAAGGGTCAACCTGATATGGCATAGAGCCCCCAAACTTTCAAGTCAAAACAAATCTTTTCCCTTTGAAATTTGATCTGCTGAAGTGCTTGCTAACCTGGCTACTGAGAGGATATCAGCACATAGCAGAAATCACTAGGATCAGAAGCCTGAGACAATCAACTCAAAAGTAGAAGTTTATTTTGCATTAATATCAGTGGTTCCAAGCCGTGTTGGATTAGACCCATTGCTTTGGGCCTAAGGCAATGCAGAACACCATGGTGGGGCAAGGCACGAGCGAGGGGGTTGCGGGGGGAATAACACAGCTGCTTTCTTCAGGTACCAGGAAGTAAGGAAGACACTAGAAAGCAGAGTCTTGGTGTCTTCTTCAAGGTCAACTTAACCCCTTTCACCAATGTGATGGTTTGTATATGCTTGGCCCAGGGAGTGGCACTATTAGAAGGTGTGGCCCTGTTGGAGTAGGTGTGTCACTGAGGTTGTGGGCTTTAAGACCCTCATCCTAGCTGCCTGGAAGTCAGTCTTCTACTAGCAGCCTTCAGATGAAGATGCAGAACTCTCAGCTCCTCCTGAACCATGCCTGCCTGGATGCTGCCATGTTCCTGCCTTGAGGATACTGGATTGAACCTCTGAACCTATAGGCTAACTCCAATTAAATGTTGTCCTTTATAAGACTTGCCTTGGTCATAGAGTCTGTTCACAGCAGTAAAAACCCTAACTAAGACAACCAGGCTCTACCTCTCAAGGGCTCTAGCTAGCACCCCTCAACAGCACTGCTAGCTGGGGACCCAACCTTCAAAACACAGGCCTGTAAGGAACATTTACCACCCATGCTACAGCAGCTAACTAATACAATCTCCACTGAAGCTGGAACCAGTGGGCTCATGGATCTGTTTGCAAAGATGTTATCGATACAGTTTTACATGTTGATCACTGTGGGTCTGGGCCTACAAGGATTCTCACCACATTTGTTGTTTCCCGGACACATCTAAGCCTGTAGATGGTTCATCCAGAATCAAGACAGGTGAATTTCCCAGGATGCTCAGCGCAAAGCACAGCTGCAATGCAGAGAAAAACAAAATGTCCTCCGTTTGCTTGTGTACCACATACACTCTGGGAAGGGCACCAAACACCACACGTACCTTTCTAGTCACTCCTGCCACTAGGCTCTGCACTCGGACATTCAGCTGGTCGTGTAGTTTAAAAGCATTCACTAATCTAAGAGAAAATAAGACAGGAATAGCACACTAAGAGAGAACTTTTGGAAAATGAACTCACCCATAATTATAAAAACACCGCAGGAAAGGATGGTAGTATTGTTCTCAAAATTGAAATCACAATAGAGGCTATTTCATTTTTTTTTCCTCATGAGATCATTTTTGAAATGATCTAATTTTTATATTGTTAAATGATTTAATTTTTTTAATAAAATGAGAAACTAAACTGATGGTTACTCCATTTCCTTTCTTTTTTTTTTCATTAGAATCCTAAAGACAGTCATGAATATAGACTTACTCCTTCTTTGTCAACTATTGAAGTCAATGATTTTTTACCTCAGGCATGTAGGGAGATGGGTGTGGTCTCTCATTTCTGTTCTACCACCAATGCTTTGAAAAGGCGGAAATGCCTGTCTACTCCTGTCCCTCACTAGTGAATTCAGTGTGAGTAGCACCTCCCGCCTCTTGACAAAGGGGATTCTGGGACCCTCTGCCGTACCTTGAAATGGCAATGACAGCATCCTCCTTCCTCAGCCCCTTCACAGCAGCATACACCTCCAGGTGCTCCTTCACAGTCAGGATGGGCCACAGCACATTCTCCTGAGGGCAGTATCCAAACTCTGTGCCATGGCTCTGGTGACGCACAGCTGAACTTAATCCTTTCACTTCCACCTACAAGAGAAAGCAGCTTTACTGAAGATGTGGGAAGCCCTTTCTGCACACAACCTGGAAACTGCCAGATAGCTGGTGAACGAATACCTAAACTATCAGAACAACGAGAGTGTACCACAGAAAGTAACTCATATTTTCGATGAAAAACATAATCTGCTAATCTACAAGCACAATTTCACTTGTCAATGGAGTGGGAACAACGAAAAATTCAGGTGGCATCTGGGAAGCTGCAGTGGATAAAAGGTTAGCTCCTGGTAGCATTCCAACTCCTGTCTTAAACTTTTAAAGAGCATCAAAAACAATAAGAGGGGGGAAAAACGTATATCTGAAACAGCAACAAAATTACAGTCCTAAAAAATATATAAAGTGTTTATTGTGGTCGTAATATTTTGTGGAAATGAAAAGAATCGTCGTTTTTTGCTACCTCTCCAGCTGTTGGCTTTGTGATCCCAGCTATCATCCTGATCAAGGAACTTTTACCAGCACCATCGGGTCCTAGCAATCCCAAAATTTCCCCTGAAAGAAAGGAGAAGGCTATCAGTGTTGGAAATGAAGTGCAGATTTACATTTCTCAGTGAAAGCTTGAGAGAGAGGTCTGTACATCTCTCGAATAGAGTAATTCACACTTAAAATATACACGACGTTCATCCTGAAAACATATCCTTTCAATTCTCATTGTGAAAATGTTATCAAAAGTGTATTAATTTGACACATCAGTCTTTCCCGCTTGAGATTTTCTGGTTCGGTTATTTTCTATAGATGTGAGAGTTCGTAACTGGAGTGTCCATGCACACGACATATAAACCTTAGGAGGCTGGAGCACTACTCTTATGCCAAAAATAAACCATGTGCACCCTAACTTCCATAATCTTTCATCTGAACTGATTTAAATCGCCCCTTTTCAAATTCATAAACAAATATCAGTATGTAATCTCTACAAAATAGGAACTGTCTACAAAAAAAGAAAAAAACGCTCTAATAACATTCTACTGCTGTGGGGTTAAAGGCAGCGCTTCTTCTGTTTTAAAGAAATGTTCCTATTCTAACCCGGCGTGACTCCATCCCCCCCTTACACCGATACATCTGCTGGACTATTTGCTTTAGACTCAACCACGAAGGTTTGCTGCTGTGTCTGAGTGCTTGCCATTGCGGTCCCCACTTTCTTGTCACATAGACCTTGACTTAAATGTCGCTGTTCAAGTAAAGCCTTCCTTTGTTCTAACCAAACCCAGTTCCAAGTCAATCACACCATTGTACATACTTTGGCTTTCCCCATAGGACTTAGGTAACAATTGATATGTTACTGATAAAATATTCTTATGAACTCCTTAGAATGCAAAATCCACAAGGGCAGGAAGTTTCCTTATTTTTCCTAGAACAGTCCTTTACACACATACACACCATATATATACACCATATATATATATATATGTATATGTATACGTATATGTATATATGTATATATGTGTGTGTGTGTGTGTCTGTATGTATATGTGTATGTGTATGTATACGTATATGTATATATGAAAAAGGAAGCTGGGCAATAGTGGCGCATGCCTTTAATCCCAGCACTTGAGAGGCAGAGGCAGGCAGATTTCTGAGTTCGAGTCCAGCCTGGTCTACAGGGTGAGTTCCAGGACAGCCAGGGCTATGCAGAGAAACCCTGTCTCAAAAAAACAAAAAAAGAAAGAAAGAAAAAAAAGAAAAAAGAAAAAGAAAATGAGGGAATAAAGGCTACCACAAGTGAAATTATGCTTTAGTATAAATATTCATTCCTAAAAACAATGGTTAATGGTTTGTTGTATGCAGATGTGTATTCCTGTCTACTCAAAACACTGAGGCAGGTGGATCACAAGATCAAGACTTGCCTGAACTACAGAGTAGGTTTAAAAGGTTTAACAGTTGGCCATCCTCAGCAACTTACTGAAACTATGCCCTAAAACAAGAAGTAACAAGAGAGCTAAGAATACCACTCAGTGGTAGAGTACTTGCTTAACACACATGAGGCTCTAGGTTCTAGTCTCAAAATATCATAAAAAGAAGCAGAAGAGCCCAAGTGAGGATGCTTCAGTCCCACTTGGGAAGGAGAAGAAAAGAATCATGGGAGGCAGAGGGAAGGAGGGATCTGGGTGGGAGAGAGGACAGGGAAGGGAAAGGGGGAATGTGATCAGGTATGGGGCGGAGCGGGGACAGGAAAGGAGCCCTGAGGGTCAGCAGGATGAATGGAAATACACAACCTGGGGGTGAAGTGGAGGGACCCTCTAAAATGTACCAGAGACCTGGGAGGTGAGAGCCTCTCAGGACTCAAAGGGAGGGATCTTAGATGAAATGCCCAGCATTGGGGAGAGGGAACTCAAGGAGTCCTCCTCCAGGAGAAAGACAGGGCATCAAGTGGAGGGATGGAGTTGCCATCCCACAGTTAAAAACTCCGACCCAGAATTGTTCCTGTCTAAAAGAACTGCAGGGACAAAAATGGAGAAGAGACTGAGGGAAAGGTGGCTCAGTGACCAGCCCAACTTGGGATCCATCTCAAGAGGAAGCTCCAAGGCCTGACACTATTACTGATGCTATGGTGTGCTTACAGACAGGAGCCTATGTGCATGGATGTCCTCTGAGAGGTCCAACAAGCAGCTGACTGAGACAGATGCAGATACTTAACCCAACCATTGCACTAAAGTCAGCGACCCCTGTGGTTGAATTAGGGAAAATCTGGAAGAAGCTGAGGAGGGCAACCCCATAGGAAGACCAGCAGTCTCATCTAAACCAAACCTCTGAGATCTCTCAGACACTGAGCCACCAACCAGGCAGCATTTGTGAGCTGGTCTGAGGTCCCCAACACATATACAGCAGAGGGCTGCCTGATGTGGCTTCAGTAAGAAGCACCTAACCAGCTAAAGACTTGAGGCTCCAAGGAATGGGGAGGCCTGGCAGGGGTGGGGGGGCGGGGCATCCTCTCGCAGACAGGGGGAGGAGGAATGAGATGAGGAACTGTGGGAGGATAGACAGGAAGGGGAGCAACAGCTGGACTGTAAAAAAAAGAAAAGTAATAAAAAAAATTTAAACAGTAAGTTCAAAAAGTGATTGTCCCAAACCTTTATTAACACAAAGAGAGGCGTTCCTCACTGCTACTTTCTTTGTCCTCTTTGAACAACAATGTTTCTTCTGACCTGCGTACTCTTTGTGCAGACAGCTGGCGATTATGACCGGTTTCTAGGAGAGATGGAAATACGGTTTTCCTCCAAACTTCAGAGGTTACATTCTTTTGTTCTCATGATGTTTACCGTAAACCAAACCGTATATGAATCGAGAGTGACTATTACCACTGTTACCAGTATAAGGTGCATTCATTGACATACAGAGCGTCTCTGATTTCCAAACACACAAGGAAGCCCCAGAACACCATGGAAGCCAGCTCACTGTCCAGGCGGAAGGCAAATGGAGAGATTATAGCATCTCAGTCAGATGAAAGAAAACTCTGTGCCTGGAAATACAGCTCGGTGGACTAGCACCTGCCATGCAAACCTGAAGCGTGGTCGCATCTCCTGATCTCTACTAAGTATTTTACAGCAAATAGTACGTTCTTCAACTCATGAGGTCTTATTTTGTTCTGAAATTATAATTCTAGTTATTAGAATACATATTTCTCAAAAGAAGAATAAAATCATTATATCTTAAGCTCTTTCAGCTTCCAGAACCTTCTGGGGTATCTGCGTATTTGGGTATTGGCAAACATCACACTTTTAAAAGTTAAAATAAATAAAAAATAAAAAAATTTTAAAGACGTTAAAATCAACATTTCGAGCTCCTTTTCTGAGAGATTCTTGTATGCTTTCAGCTGTGTCTGTGCTCTCCAACCTCATTTAAGTTCGGAGTGCTCAGGGCATCAGACGTCCTCAGTCTTTCTGCTTGAACGTCTTCATCTTCATCTACAGGTTCCTCTGGATTTGGCCGAACACTTAGACTTCGTGGAGATATCCTGGGAAAAACAACCGAGTTACACACAGACCTCCCATTTTCAAAGCTTACTTTCCATGTGATTTTACCAGTTTGCTTTTCTTTTCCAATCAAACTGGAGAGTGGTGATTGCTGCTATCCATGCTGCATCAGCCTGACATAGAACACTCATCCTATTGGCCAGAATCTCTTTCATGATGTGGTCTCTCTCTCCTTACAGCATCTTTGACCTTTAAGGCCAGTGCTTGTCAGTGCTACCCCTCCTCTTCCTAATAGTCATCACTTCTACAGCCATCAGTCACTACAGCCCTATCTCTGTCACATCAGATGTTTGTTTCAGCATCTTTTACTGTTCATGCTCTCCAAAGTCCCCTGTGTAAAACTCCCTCAACTCAGTCATCAAATCTCTTCTTCCGGCCCCTTTTGTTGACAGTAAACTAAAAAACCATTGGCTACAGTGCCAGTTGTTGTATTGCTTGCACCGCAAGTAGAAATCCTTATCACCAAACTGAAAGGGAAGCCACTGCAATAGAAATATGAACCTGGGACCTCATCTATGACATTAGCTGTCATCCTAACCTGAAGATGGGATCCTTCCGTACTACATTCTTCCCGTATTTCAGTTCCAGGCATCTCAGGACAAAAATGAACAGCAAAGTATGAACGTAAGGCTAGGAGGAAAGAAAAAGTTTCATTTAGACGTGAATCATTGCAAGTAGAGTTTCTAAGTAAAACTGTTGCTTGCATATTCACGGTTATTTGGTAGCCAATTTTTATAAGACAGGGGAGAACACAGAATACAACGGTTTAATCTGTCTCTTTCCTACTATTCACAGCTCATACTTTAACAGAGTTTTAATTCTGTTCTGTCTTTAAAATGACCCATAGCACAACTGGGTCTTCCTGCTGTGTGATGAGCATCAGATCCAGGTCATCTTTCTTTCTCAGCTTGCAGTGCATCCTCACACGGTCTGCCTCTGCTCCCCTTATCTGCTCTTTTCATCCCAGAAACTACTGTCATGCTTTCCACAGTTAAGTTTGATCATTGCACTTTGGTTAAAGGCACCCAGTGATTCCTTAGCCACTCAAAGTTGCATTGAATTCCCTAGAGTTCTGTAGAATACCGTGTGGACCAACTCTGCTTAAAACTTTACCACATTACTGTATAACCTTGTATTGATTAAACTTCTTTTTCTTAGATGATCCTGAAGCAAAGTAGAGCCATTCTTGTCACTACCTACTAGAAGGTCTTTTAAGTCTCTGCTGACCATCTGTGGTGGTTAGAATAAGAATGGTTGCTCAGCCAGGCTCATAATGTATGAATGCTTTGTCCTCAGTTAGTGAAACTGTTTGAGAAGGATAAGGAGGTGTGGCCTTGCCGGAGGAGATGTGTCACTGAGGCTTTGAGGTTTCATAAGCCCACACCATTCCCAGTTAGCTATTTTTTTTTATCTTTTTTGTGTTTGTGGATCCGATGTAAATCTCAGCTACTGCTCCAGTTCTATATCTGCTCACATGCTTCTGTGTTCTCTACCCTGATGGTCATAGACTCATCCTCTGAAACTTTAAGCCTTCATTAAATGTTTTCTTCTATAATTTGCCTTGGTCATAGTGTTTCCTACATCAATAGAAAATAACTAAGACACTTTTCCACCTAACACAGTATTTACTGTCTATTTAATTTACCTATATACTTCTAGAATATGAGCTCTGTGAGGGCAGACTTGGTGTTTATTGTTGTGCCTAGAACATCATAGACAGATAGTATGGAAAGACAGTGGCTTCCGTCATCCTTAAATCTAAAATAATCATTTTTCCATTCACTCATGATTAATTTTGTCTTTTATTCATAATTTGGAAAATCCATATTGCACCTGATTTTTACACTTTCATATTTAGAGGCATGATGGTATAAAGAATAAGCAAACCAAAATTAATACTGTACTGAATTCTTAACCTAAATGCACACAAAAATTTATCCGAAGACTAAAATTCATGTCTGGAAGCCATCACTTTATCTAAAACTGTATCAAAAACACTTTCAGAGATACCAAGCTTCAGACAAGACCAAATAGTTATAGCGAGGAATATCTATCTATCTGTAGGGTATATAGTGAAGCAGAAAGTCTTACTATTAAGCATATCAGAAGATCAACCCCAGATAAACCATATTTGCTTTCTCCAAATTCTTCATAGTACTGGTAGGCTCTCTGAAAAGAAAAATAAATGGTTAAATGAATTTTCTTCACAAATCACATTTAAATAATATGCATTTTGCACAGTGACTATTTTCTTCATTAAACTCAGTTCTGTGTGCACTGATGACACATACCTTAGAGAGAAGAGGAGTCCCTGACTAAATATCTTTTCTCAATATGAAGATAACCTATATCTCTACTGTTTAAAAAAAAAACTTCTGACTTAAAATAAAAGCATTTATTGAAAACAAAACAGAGAGCCATGCTTACATTGTGTAAAGTTTAGGAATGAAGGTATTTTCTAAGTTTCCCACAAAAATCCATTCACAGGATCTGTTCTTCTCTCAGTGATGGCTGTTTTCTCAGTCAGAACATGTAGCTTTTGACATTATTCTTTTTATCATTAATCTTTTATAGAGGAAGCAGGTCATTACTCCTGACTCCCCTGTAACAAGTCTAGATTTGTGTGTGATGTCTACTTCTGTCTTAGAAGGAAAATACTAAGCAAAAGGACTAGGTATGGTCAGAACTTCCAGACCCTGCTTTGTCAACAGTAAATAATAATAATAGTAGTGATAATGGTAGTAGTGATAATAATAACACATTTTAAATGTGTCTCTGTAGACCAGTCTCCCCTCTTCCCCCTAGAATACAATTAATGAAACTTGCTATCTTACGCTTAAAGTCATTGCATCTAGAGCTGTGAAGATTCCCAAAAATCGTGATCCCAACTGAGCTTCTGTTGACGTGCATGATACTCTGTTTCTCTGACTCGCCATGGTCTTTCACCTTCCAAGGCCTTGGGTTTTCTCTGCAGGACATGCTCATTTTTTAACCCCCTACGAGTTCTTACTCATCCCTTAGGGGTGTCATTTCTCCCAGATTCTCTGGCTCCTAAGGGACCGGCTTGGCTATGCAAGTTTTCCCCAGCACTCGGCCTGTTACCATTGAAACCTCCAAGCTCACTTAAAACTCACTATGACTTGCTTGAGGTCGATCTGTCTTTGTTTCTGCTAATGTCTATGAAAGAAGAACTGGACAGTTTTGCTCATTGGGTGTCCCTAATCACTACTATAACGACTAGCACAGAATGGTGTTTGATATGCATGTAACTGAACGGTATTGTGTATGAACTTATCCTCTGTCATGCATAAGCACCCATTGAAGAAGGAAGTACTTTTGAAATCTGGCTGTAGCTTCTAATAGCATTCAACCATGTGTACCATTTTTGCAAAGTGCCTTAGGCACAGCTTTTCAACAGGTCTCTCAAGGCTTCCTTCCATGCCAAAAAAATCTACTCACTCTAAGTCTGCAGACTCGGGACCTTTTTGACAACTTGTGTAAGCATCGCCACCATTCAACCTCTGAGCATCTAATTAGCAAGAGCAATCCCTCGTGTCCATTGGCTTTCACTCTCCAAGCCCACACACCCACCTTCTATTTCTGTAGTTCTAGGCACAGAAAATACCTTATATATTCAATATTTTTATGGAACAGTTGATGACATTTCTTACCAGTTCCAAGACAATTAGGAGTGCATTCAATGAAAAGGAAGGAACTAATATCATGCCAGAAATAAGCAGTGCTTCACCAAAGGGATCAATCATAATTCTGTCAAACATAATGGTTATGACCTACAGGGAAAGTCCAAGAACGACAAATAACACATCAAATGACAGATTCCACAGTTTCCCATATAAAAATACAAATACAACTTTCCATTTCTGAGACTAAAAGGGAATGGTGTTGTTAATAAAAAATATACAGAAATATTATCTTCCCAATAGAAAATTAACTTTATCAGCACATGTTATTTATACATATTGTGTGTTCTGTATGATCTTCCTTTTTGTAATAGGGGATGCTGAGTCTCACTGCACCTAAGGCTCAGGGAACATTGTAGAAGAGGGGCTGAAAGACTGAAAAAGCCAGAGGATCAGAGACTTTGCTGTGAGATTGTTTTTCCTAGAAACATCACGAGCTATGATCATGGTCAACAACATGACCACCCAAACACAAGCTGAACAAGCATGACACCAACTAACATGCTAAACCATACAGGGCAAAGTTAGCACACTGACAGCTCTCCAATGCCAGATGGCCAGCCCTGAAAAGATACACACAGGCAATATTATGTGGACTTGAACAGGTTGTATTTAGAAATATATGATATAAATACAAATACACATATGCATATAATAACAAATAATGAAAATGAGGGCCATGAGTTTGAAGAAGAGTGGGGAGTGAATTGTGGGAGGGACTCCAGGAAGGAAAGGAAAAGGTGAAACATAATTAAGTTAGAGTATCAAAAAGAAGTAAATAAATGACATAGAACTGGATTAGAGAATACTTTCCTCCAGCTATTAATCAGACTAAGAAAATTCTTTAGAATTCTAAGAAAAGACTAGAGATTTAGGGCAAAGCTAAAATGACCAAATACACTTTCCTGACTCAATCCAAGATAATAATATGCACACACCCTATAGGTTGCATTCATTGCTCTTCAAATCTTTATGCCTTCCCAGGATGATTGATCATTCACTAAAAACAATTTGGAATAGAACTGAATGCTTTATAACTAAATATTAAGCTAGAGCATAATAATGACCTTAGATGGCAGTTCTGAAGGACTGCTTTTATTTTGCGACAACCTCAACAATCTCTCTGCCAAAGCATTACTATGTTGCTTGTCCACATTTATTTTTCTCTTCTATCAAGTTTCAGGGCACCTTTACATAGGTTTTAAAATATTTCCTATTTTTGATCACCTGAACGCCTTTAGTCTATTTCAAATCATCACAGTAGAACCTACAACCATATCAGAATTGCCCTGTTTAGCTTTTCTGCTGAATGTTGGGTCACAAAGTATCGAGGCATGCTTCTACTGTTTCTAATGAATGCCTGCCTCTTCATCTGAGAGTTTGTTCTTTGCAAACTTACATAAGTTAAGTGCATAAGGCCATAGATTGGGTTTTTTTTTTCTCTTAACATATAGCAAAAGTGCCAAGCCAGATGAGTATCTTATCCAATTCTTAAGTGAGTTCTTTGAAGAGACAACAAAAGGAGTGGAAAGAGCCCCAGGATGCCAGTTACTTGGACCTGAAGGTAAAGTAGACGAAAGAGAACCCTTGAGGGCATTGACTAGGTCACCTCTACCATCTTCAAGGCTGATAATCACACTTGTCAACGGCCATATTGACCTTAATCCTGAAATAGTTAACCATCAGTTCCAAGAAATAATTCATTCAGAGTTGAAATCTAAGGAATCGGTATGGTTGCTTTGCTTACCTCTGCTAGACATATGAAAGAGCATTAGTCTAAATAAAAATCAGATGAGTTGCAGTAAGACTATCACTAACGTTATCTGTTCTGCATAGTCAGTATTGGGAATAACTGGGAACTGTCAGCAACTCTGTTAGCTAATCAAAATTGTCTTCAAGTGATTGACTGACAGATTCTCATTGGCTAGCCTCAAATATGGTACTCTGTAGTACTGTATGTAGCTTCTCTACTTAGGATGGATTATGAAGATGACAGTAAGACTAATAAATGCCACTGTTAAATGCAGCCAAATCCAATCCAGAGTCATAAAATACGACTACTAAATATTAATAAGGTACAGCAGCCAGCTCCGTCTACCCATTTTCAATAGAAATCAGTGGGTGGCCTCAGAAAAGTATATTTTCTCACAGATGGTCTTGGGTTGGTGCCTCTCATAGTTTCAGGACTCCCATTTCAAAAATTTAGAAGTACAATATGAACAATGAGTCATTCAATCATGTCTTAGGAAAGTCAGCTTAAAGGCAGCATGAATAGTGTTCCCAGATCTTCATTGCTTGGGCCAATATTTATAACAAAGTTTCCCATAATCCCCAACACACTCTCCATTTTCATATCTATGTCTATGAGATGGATGTGGCTATTAAAAAGTGATTTTACATAATAATTAAAATTGATATTTGGAATTCTTACATCTGCGGTTAGGACAGACTTTCCAGGTCAGTCATACCCAAACTGTGGTGTGCAGGCCACGTGCATCCCAGGACAGCTATGAGTGTAGCCCGACAAATTTGCAGATGACAAGAACAGACTGCAATGCAAAAAGTTGGACACCCCTGCTCCTCATAACCGCTTGGGAAGCCATTTCTTGTTCTTGTATTGAAGGGAGTCCCTTTGTTCTGAAGGCTTTGAAAACTCAACAGTACACCTTAAACTTCGGGTGCTTTTTGAAGTTCTCAGTTGAACTCTATTCAAAGTGCTATACGGGAATTCTTCATAACTAACTTATTAATGCAAGTTACAATTCCAGGTCCTTTCTTCAGGGTAATTTTAATTTGAAATCTTTGCAAACAATGATCATTTGAAGTTCAGGCTTTACTGGACTCGTGGGATAATTGTATATGCATGAGATGCCTTTGGAATAGAATTCAAATCTTTACAAAATGAAGTGGTGTTTTATGTGAACTTTACATGCATAACTTTAAGTGGTCCATTGGGAAGGCTGAGTACATTTTGTTGTACACTTGCAATCTGGCAGGAAACCATCATATGAAGTTGGCTCTTGCAGTACTGTGTACACTTTCTAAGTTGGAGCACTGGATTTGAGCCTTTAAACTTAATCTACATTCTTAATTTTCCCACTACCCAAGACAACAAATGACTGTGCTTGATAATGTTCATACTTACAATAAAAAAGCAAATTGACCAGAGGCCACTGTTTTTTCTCCTTTTGCCAAAAACAAATGATATCACATATGTCAAGAAGACAAGAGAAGCTGCAGAGCCAAATGCAAGAAAAATCTAGAAATAATTCAGATAACATCAGTTAAAATGAAACATCTGGAGATTTTAAATTACATATATTTAAAAATATTTTTATTATGCTGGTAATCTGCATGTTGCTAAGTTTATCAAACATTCTCAAATATATGGACAACTACCATTGCATTTTATTTTTGGTTACCGTACAGGATTTGATTGTCGCCATATTACTTACGATAGATAGCACAATTTCACTTGTCAAGTAAATGTGCATCAGTTTTGTCGTGTATAATGTGAAGTAGCTTGTGAGAAGAATCGCACTGAAGAGAGTAATGTCCACGACTGCCTGCCCACACCAGTAGGCAGAAGGATAGAGGCCAGAAATCCACAGTTGGGAGTCAGCTTTCCTCTGATGAGAAAATACAGAATGTACATCAGTTCAGTTAAATTGCAAGGTGGTTTGGTTTGGTTGGTTTTTGTTTGGTGGGGATTTGGGGGGGACGTGGGTAGTCTCTTATGTAATGGAGGCTGGCCTGGCATTATGTATAAAGAAAGATCTTTAACTTCTGATCTTGTTTCCATCTCCCAAATACTAGGATTGAAGGCATGGACCACTCTGCCTGGTTTATCAGGGACGATGAACATACCGTTTGCTTTTTGCATGATCTGCATCGGAGCCCCTCTGGCATGGTTCTTTCTGCTGAGGGTTGTGTTGCAGGCTATTTAATCACACACAGTTGTGGTATGGCTCAGCCCTAGCACACACCTTTACCCAAGAGCTTTCTGTTTACTGTAAACAGGTTGTGTGGTGTGGCTCAGCCCTACCCCACACCTTTAATTCAAAGAGTTTCCTGTAAACATGATTAAATAAAGTCGACAATTGGTCAAGTGGCAGAGAAGCAACCAGCTGACAAAGAGTGAACATAAGAAAACCCAGGAAAGAGAAAGGAGGGTCTTTGAGTTGAAGAGTATTTAAGACAGCACGAAGTAGAATAAAGAGCTCTTTTCTCTTTGGTTGATGGAGTAGGAAGGTCAGCGGGCTGCTATCTCTGCTTCTCTGAGCTAGGCAGCTTTTACCACAGAGTCCGGCTCCTGCATCTTCAGTTGGTAAATCGAATGTTTGGGATTTTGTTTTTAAAACAACAGGGTTGATTTCTGTGCAGTCTTTTGTGCTTCTATCTGAATTTTAGAATCACGTTTCTAATACTGTGAAAAACTACGACGACAATATCCTAGTGATTGGATTTGACAGAGTAGATGATAACCTTCTCATAATAGGGTTTTATCAAACTTTATTCCTACCCGGAGAGTTACACTTTTTTAAAAAGTGTATTATATAATTGAGTACTCATATCAAGCCTATGAGATTGATTTTATTCTTAGCTCCATTCCCAGGCATTCTCTTGGGAAGTACTTGAATTTTGAATCTTGGAAAATCATATCAGATTCATGTCAAATTGTGTCAAAAGTCTGCATTTGCTCTAGTATCCATTTGCTATCTTTAATGTGAGATAATACCCCAAACTCTGTTTGAGAAACTGCCCTCTCTCATTCCGATAGCTACTGGGATTTAAACAGCCCTCCAGTTAATTA
The DNA here is from genome assembly GCF_004785775.1 of Grammomys surdaster. Lineage (NCBI taxonomy): Eukaryota > Metazoa > Chordata > Mammalia > Rodentia > Muridae > Grammomys > Grammomys surdaster. The sequence continues at coordinate 2,990,900 of NW_021621692.1, forward strand.
CCTTAGATAATAACAGGAAAGACTCGCCATGCCTTTTTATCTCTTTTCTTTCCTTGGTGTGTGTAAAACTATGGTGTGATTGTCAGAATTCTGTCGTCTTAGATCACGAAGTGAGGGTTCATTTCAGAAATGTCAGGAGTTATTGGTTTTGGACATCTTTTAGGGTCAGAGGCTGGGGTCGGGCTGTACCAATAAGCTGGGGCTAGCAGTCCACACTAAAGTGTCAATCAAAGGGACAAAAAAAAATACCAAAAGGCAGAGAAAAGGGATTTGTTCAAAGCAGTCACATTGGAACGAGAAGAAACTGATGAAAAGGTCTAATCAGAGATACTGACATGAGGTTTAGGTTTCCATAGAGACAAGTGGTATGCATAACTAAGCAGGCACGGAGAAGGTGTTGGCCATTATGGACCCGCCATAGTCTCAGCTCCATCTTTCCAGCAAGGTGGTCTGGTAAAGCTGTAAGAGCTAAGTGAAATCTCTGTCTGGGGGACAAGACCCTTTTCTGTCTGGCATCAAGCTTCAGCCTTTCCTTTCTCCGAAGATGATTTCTAGGAAAAGTTTAATTCTTTGGCGATTATTATTTTCCTAGTCTGATCAACTAAAGGATGTTGAGGAACCCTACTATTAAGGTAATGGTGCCCCATGACTGGATGGCATTCTGAGCTCTGCACAAAACGGGAGACTCCATTTCTCAGTGGGGCTCCCCTGTCTCTGCCTATCTTTGTCTGGAGAGTGTCCCTGAACACAGGTGGCTGGTCTTGGCTGGCCTTGGCTGAAAAATGACCTTGTACAGAATCTCTGCAAGGCTGCATAACCCAGAACACACGTCCACTCTGGCTTCCTGCCCACATGATAATTAGATGCTGTATTTTAACAGCTGATTGGCCAATGAATAATCAGGGGAGAAAATAGGGGATGGACTTCCTCCCATCCAGGGGAAGGGGAAGAAGAGAAAGGAAATAAGGATTTGCCATGGGGAGAGTCCAGGCAAGACTATGAGAAAACACCTGCAGACCAGGGAGCCAGATCAGTACTAAAATGCAAGTGTCACTAGGATTTTGACTGGGAGGTAGCCAGATTGTCTTAGAGGATTAAAATGGACTAATACTGTTCAGGTGTTGTGTTCTTAAAGATGGTTAAATAAGTATAATAGTCCAGTCTTAGTTATTTGGGAGCGAGCTGGGTTAAGTAAGAGGAAAACTGCAACAGCTATAAAGAAAGCTACTAACACTATAAAAGCTACTAATTTCCTACCAATCCTATGATCCTAGGCCTTCAGAGAGCAAGCTGTCTCACAGCATTTATTTTTATACACCTATTGCATGCACCAACATTCTTGCTTTAGGAACAGACCCCTCTCCTGTTGGAATCACTGTTGTGTGTTTGTTAGCAGTGATCCTGATGCTCTCAATAATTCCTGATTCCTGGGAATGATTCTATGAAATATCCAATTATGTTCTCAAGCACTTGCTATTGTGAAACGAAAAGTGGGGATAGGCAATGTATGAAAAGCCCATGGGATGTTAATCTACTCTTTGATACATATGACGTTTAAAAAAATGGGTATCAATACTCAACTTAAATCATAGATTTCTGACTGACTTCTTCATATGTACCAAGTGCGGGGCTAGTGGGTCTTGTCATAATGAAGATATAAATTCACTTTATTTGCTTGTCTTTAAAAATGTATTACTAACATTGATGAGCTTATGCATTGCACATGTGTACATGTGTATGGGTGGTTGAAAATGCAAGAATTTTAAAGGCAAATTAATAATATATCACTATTGAAAATGATTACACATTCTGTTTAAGAACCTGAGACCTACAGATCCAATTCCCTAACCATGTTTTATTTGGTACACTGATGTATTTGAACCCATGAGTAATGAAAAGATCTCTAAATATTTTCTAGTTCTCATTACATGAGGTCAGGTGTGGATTTCCAGTAATAGTATTCTGTCAGCTTTTGAAAATTTTAGACTCTAGAGTCTGGATCTTTAGATTTAATTGATATTTTTTTAATTTTTGTAAAAAATAAAATAAAATTGAAAGAAGGGACCACAACAGCAAATGAGCTATAGAGAGACAAACAGTAGGTCTAAAATAATAAATAGAAGTCTAATGAAGTTTTTTTAAGAGTCGTAGGACCAAAGAAGTTTGAATCAAGACTGCATCATCTAGATATGACAGGAAAGCTGTACTCATGAAACGGTATGGCTGATTAAACAAGACCTGAACAATGACAGCATGGGTTGGCATGACAAGAGAATGGGGGTCATCTCACAAGGTCATGCCCTTAGAGCCTTAGATGCAAAGCTACAGGCATTTCACAAGGCCATGCCCTTAGATGAAGAACTATAGGCTACTCATGTTTACACACACACACACACATACACACACACACACACATATACATACATATATAGGCACACAAATACATACGTGTGTGTGTGTGTGTGGAGAAAGAGAGAGAGAGAGAGAGAGAGAGAGAGAGAGAGAGAGAGAGAGAGAGAGA
>NW_021621692.1:2993430-3027397 GCF_004785775.1 Grammomys surdaster
AGAGAGAGAGAGAGAGAGAGAGAGAGAGAGAGAGAGAGAGAGAGAGAATATCGATCTTCTCCAGGGATAAGCCCTCCATAGGTTATCCAATCCCAAGTGGTCAGCCCTAAACCCATGCACATAGGGGCAACACTAAGGAGACTCAGCAGATTGTATGTATTTATACACGCATGGTCATAGATGCCTCAGAGTAAGGGAAAAGGAGACTATGAACTGGAGATGGCATGAGAGAAGTTGGGGGGAGGGAAATGATGTAAATAATTCAGCATTTGTATATGAGTTTTTCTTAGAAAAAAATGCATTTTTTATGCATTTTTAAAAGATCATTCCACTAAAAACTCAAACAAAAGAAAGCCTGCTGGGGTTGGAGAGATGGTTCAGTGGTTAAGAGCACTGGCTGCTCTTCCAGAGGTCCTGAGTTCAATTCCCAGCAACCACATGGTGGCTCACAACCAACTGTAATGCGATCTGATGCCCTCTTCTGGTGTGTCTGAAGACAGCAACAGTGCACTCACATACATAAAATAAATAAACAAATCTTTTTTTAAAAAGAGAGAGGAAAGCCTTCCAAGTTAAAGCAGTAGTGATAGTAATTAAGGTTATTGTGAACCTGGCGGATAAAATAAATTTTCTTTTTCTGTAAAGATTAGTGGCTCAGGATGATGACAGCAGACTTACATAAATCTTACATGATTTGTCTCGATAAAAGATACAAACAAACACAAAGAGAACATAAAATTATAATTTTCAGAGTGCAAAGGGAATCTAAGTCTTAAATTTGATCTTACATGTCAACCTCAGTGATTGTTTTCCTCGCAGCTAGAAAACAATTCATCCAAAGGATATATAATATTCTGCTCTGAAGATTTAGAATAATATGACAATCTGAAAATCCTCATACTGTCTACCTAACTTTAAAGTAAGAACCTTTTTCGCATTTTAAAAATAAGCTTTCTGAGTTGCTAGAAAGGATTCCAAACTACACTGTCTAGAGGAAGGCCATGTTTCAGTGGTTGCTGGTGAGCCCAGTGTGAGCGCACGAGATCCAGAGGTTTGACCCTCTCTGATATCTCTTAGGCCCAGATTCGAGACTTTGAAATGGCCCACCCCAACATCTACCCCTTCGATGAACTACTGGAGCATGTGAACTGGTCAGTTCTACAGATTCAAAACTACAGGATCTCCATGACACAGGCCAACAACAGGAGTCCCAGTGAGGCTGCAGTATTGATAGAGTAGCAGAAACCAGACCAACAAAGCATTGCAATGAACATCTGCAAAGAAGTGTGGACACAAGGGAGTATTCTGGGACGCACAGTGACATACACACTACAGCTTCTACGGTGGGATTTTTTTCTCTGTTGGGAGGGAGGTGGCAAGGGTCAGGGGCGGGAACGAGGGAAGGGGAAGATGTGCAGTGATGGGGGATGTGGTGTGAAATTCACAAAGAACCAATAAAAATGTTTTCTAAAAAAAATACAATTATTGAAATTATTAGTATCCCCTACCCGCACTTTCTTACTTTATAATCGCTGGCGCTACTCATGGCAATATGTGGAGCGATGCTGCATACAACAAACAGTATGAACAGGAAAGCTTCCAGTATCCCAAACCAAACTATCACGATGTCCTGCAAACATGAAAGGAATCTTAGTGGAAACTCAAAGTATCAGCTATTATCTATAAAACTATACTTATCATTAATCATGAGACTTCAACTCAAAACAGAAAAGAAGCCGAGGACATTTTAGAACCTACTTTGGAGTATATATCCAAAAATACAAGCAGAGGGCTTTTAAAGAGATATCTTAGACACCCACGTTAATAGTATCATGACAATTACCAAGCAGCAGAAATAACTCAAATGCCATTAGTAGGTGTGTGAAGAAACAAAACTACACACATACATATATGCATAACGAGCATTGCTCAACTTTAAAAGGAAAAAAAATCCTGTCAAATGCTTCAAGATAGATCTGCTTGGAATATACCGTACAAAGTGAAACACACCAGGCGAAAGGTACAAATTCGGTGTGTCTCCATTACATGAGGCATGTAAAACAGTCAAGTCCTAAAACAGTAAACAAGAAGGTAATTATCAGAAGCAGAGAAGAATTAAAAGTAGAATTAAATTGGTGTTTAGTGGATATAAAATTCCTCCTCCCTTAGATGAAGGGATTCTGTATTCTAAGCAAACTACAAATAAAATAAATTTTAAAATCAAGGAAGGGGAATAGCTAGAGAGATGTCTCAACAGTAAAGAGTGCCAGTTACTCTTGTGGAGAACCCAGCAGTTCCCAGCACCTACACAGAGCTTGCAACTATCTCTTCCATGGGATTCCATACCTTCTTCTAGCTTCTTGGGCACTCACTGCATGCATATCGTGTACAGACATACATGCAGACAGAACACCTATACATTTAAAATGAATACATCTCTTTTTAAATGAAAAAATCAAGAAGCTGTTGACAACTGTTTCTTCTAGCCATCTTTCCTTTTTTTCCTTTAAGATCCTGGGGATCAAACTCGAGAGCCTTAACCATGCTAGGTAAGATTTATACCTCCAAGCTACATTCTCCATCTGTAATTTTCCCTGGCTTTAATTATCAAAGAGTTCCCTTAAATTCTTACTCCTTGAATCATTCTGTGTCTTCACTGATCACATGGCCATGTTTACAGTACTTTAGCTCATAGGTATGAACATACATATAAACATACATAAATATAATGTACATATAAATATATATTATATATACACATATTATATACATATGTGTGTATATAAGTATATAATGTGCATACACACTATATAATGTATGCATTGTGTATATATATTATATATGCATATATATGTGTGTATATGTATATATCATATATGTATATATGTGTGGGTCCATATATGAATATATATTCATCATTGACCCACTAAGTGTATTCTATCTCACTTTTTCCATTATCTGCAGAAAATCTACACTAGCATATACTCTGATCACTGCTGATTCAGTGGAAGCCAATTTGACACATTTTTATAAACCGAGATCCCCTGCGGCTGGTCCTTTTCTAACATTGCTTCTGGTAGGAAACATCTAGAGTCCATTTTAAATATTTATCTTGTCCACCAGAAAACGATAACCACCACAAACACTTGAAATAAAAAGGAAATGATCACCCAGTGGTTACATAGGCGATGTCTATACCACAAAAATGATAACATGGGGAAACACTGGGAACGGATGCTCTTGAATTGTGTGACAGTCTGTTTGTCATTTGTTACTCTTAATTCCTGAACAACCAAGTCCTATAAAGAAAGCCCCTCCTATATCTGCATCTTGTAGTGCAACCTTCAGGGCTTTAGGCTTTATCTTGAGATCATTAATCTGTTTAGGGGTGGTTTGAGGGCAGAGAGACTAGTTTCATTCTTAACGCAGATATTCAGCCTTCTCCTCACTGTTTGTCAAAAATGCTATCATTTTAGCTGTGTGACTTCTTGGTGAATTTGTCACCATCATATGGCTGACATTGTATCATTTTATATCTAGACCGTCTATCTGCTGATGTCTGTTTTTGTGCTAAGACCGTGTTGTTTTTATTATTAATGCTCTGTAGTGTAACTTGAAATCAGGTAGAGTCAAACCTCTGGCAGTACTAATTTTTCTCATAATCGCTTTGATTATGTGGGATCTTTTGTGTTTCCATATGAATTTTAAGATCATTTTACTGGTTCTCCTAAGAGGGGTAATGGAATTTACTGGAGATTGTGTTGAATCTCAAGATTAATTTAGGTAGGATGGCCATATTCATAATACTAGTTCTACAAGTAAACCGATAGGGAGAGAGTATCTTCCCATTTTCTAGTGTTTTCCTTAGTTCATTTTAAGCAAAATGAAGAGGTTGAAGAGTTTTATCATTTTCCCTGATCTCTCAACATCTCCAGTTTCTCTCGTGTCCCTCTGACCCCATCTCAAATCCATTACCTTCTGTCTAATTATTATGGTTATACATACATATAAACCGCACATCTAATGTATATATAACCTATATTATATGTATATGCACATTGCATATACATATGTATATATAACATATGAATACATTAAGCAGTTGGTGCTGTTCCTATGTGTATGTGTTTAGAGCTGGCCAATCAGGGAATTTGCCACTGGATAAGACTGATTCTTTCTTCAGTGTCATAAGTTTTTATTGTAGAGGTCTTTCACTTCCTTGATTAGGTTTATCTCACCTTATGTTTTTTAAGAATTTTTAGCTGAGCAGTGGTGGCATATTCCCTTAATCCCAGCAATCAGGAGGCAGAGGCAGGCAGTTCTCTGTGAGTTTGAGGCCAACCTGGCCTATAGAGTAAGTTCCAGGACAGTTATGGCTATCAGAAAAATCCTATATCAAATATACACATATATATATGAAAGATTTGTTTATCTATTCTATGCATACGGGTCCTTTTCTATATGTCCATCAGTGCAACAGAAGAGGACACCTGATCCCACTACAGAAAGTTATAAGACACCATGTGGGTGCTAGGAACTGAACTCAAGAACCCTGGAAGTAGAGCCAGTGCCCTTAATCGCTGAGCCATGTCTCCAGCCTTCATTTCATGGTTTTGAGGCTATTGTGATTGGGATTATTTTCCTGCAACCTTCTCAGTGTGTATTTAGGAAGACTACTGATTTTATGTTACCTGTGCATCCTCATTCTTCAACAAAGTGTTTATTTAGTTCTATGAGTTCATAGCACAGTCTTCTTAACATTTGTTATTTTTATTACTATTATTACTGTAATTATTATTTGTGTGTAATGCGTCTGCATGAGTGAGTACAAGCCACATCAGCAGAGGATAACTTTGTGGAATCAGTTCTCTATTTCCACTTTTATGTAAATTCTTGGAATTAAACTCATGCCATGGGGTTTTATAATGAGAACTTTTGCCTTATGTTAAGCCTTGTCACTGGCCAGGTGTTGAGGCCTTTAGAGCCTCTTACATACAAAAATCAAATCCTCTTTAAATAAGAAAACCGGTTTCTCCCTTCCTTATTTGTGTCTCTTATTTGTTTCTACAGCTTTTGTGTTCTCGCTATAACTTGAAGCACTATATTGAGTAAGAGTGGAGAAAGTGGGCACACCCTTGTCTTGTTCCTGATTTTAATGAGAATGTTTGGGGTTCTTCCCCATTTGGCATGATGTTAGTTATGGGTTTGTCATAAATGGCCCTTATTACGTGCATGTGTCGCCTATATCCCTAATCTCTCTAGGACTTTTTGTAATATTTCTTTTATGTTTTGAGATGATAGCATAATTATACCATTTCCTCCTTCCCTTTCTTCCCTCCAGACTCTCCCTCCCATACATCCTCCCTTGCTTTCTCTCAAACTCATGGCCTCTTCTTCATAATTGTTATCTACATATGTGTGTACATGCACGTGTGTATCCTTCAATACATGAATACCACCTGGCCAGTCTGTATAATGTTATTTGTATGTATTGGTTTTCAAGGATAACTATTTGGTATCGGATAATCAACTGGTGTGCTCTTCCCTGGGGAAGACTATATCTCCTGTTCTCAGGACTCCTTAGCTGCCTGTACTTCTTCATGTAGGGTTGAGGCTTCAAGTTCTTCCCACCTACCCCATGCATGTTAGCATATCTATTGGTGTTCATTTCTACTATTTGTTCGGCTCAAAATGGAAGACATTGGAGTTTGTCAAAGACATTTTATGCAACTATTGGGATGATTATGTAACTTCTGTTCTTGAGGACATTTATATGACTAATTAATTTTACTTATAAACACACATTCAACAATCCCTGCACATCTGAAATGAAATCAGATCGGTCACAGTACTTTTAATTTTTTCTCAATTTGCTTTGTGAAAAATTTACTGAGAATTTCTGTATTTGTGCTCATCAAAGAAATTAGTCTATAGTTTTCTTATTTTGTTGTTCTGCTCTATGTGCTTTGGGTACTGGCATGATAGTGGCTTCATAAATGGAGACTGGAAGTGTTTCTATTTCTTCTACCTTTGCAATAATCTGCTAAGCACTGGTTTTAATTTTTCTTTACTAATCTGGTAGAAATCTGCACTAACTTCATCAGGACCTGAACTTTTTTTTTAATCATAAGGATTTCATTATCTCTTCACTTTTATTGTTTTTTTATAGGTATATTCAAATTTTTATCTCATTTTGGTACAGCATATGCATCTATAAGTTCACCCGTCCTGGACAAAGATTAGGAATTAGGATGACTTTGAGATTGGATCTCACAGTTAAAATAGCTACTTTCAAGAAAACAAAGGACAAGTGGTGGAGAAGAAGTGGGAGAAGGGGAATAAATAACGATTTATCCACTGTTGGTGAGAGCATAAACTGCTGAAGCTGCTGTAGGTATCATTGTGGAGGTTTCTCAAAAAGCTAAAAATAAACCTTCCGTATGGCCCAGCTACACCAGTCCTGTAGAATTATCCAAAGGACTCTCGATCAAACAACAGGAAAAGTTACATAGACTGCTGGGGAAGAGAAGTCATCAGTGAACCCTGCTTGCTACAATATTTACCTGCCAGGCAAGATAGAACCATTTCTACAATAGTGGCAAGACCATTAAGGGAAAAGTTAATGGCTTTGCAACTAGATTTGAGATCTTCTCCATGGAAGGTAATGGGTGACTGTGAGTGTAAATCTGATCAAAACCCTGTAACTGGGGAGATCAAGGTTCCTATGGAAGATGGAGTGCACTGCTGGTGTATTGATAGACGTGGAGCCATAATGTCCCCTAAGCATTACGTTTAGGCCCATAAACTAATGCTGATCTCGTTTTCTTTTTTGTGTAGCAGCGGGTGACAGTTGCTGCAGAGACTCACAGCTGGTTACAGTGCTGACTGGGAATAAGTGGTTACTGAATACTCAAACCTAAAGAAGACACCTATGTCATTCCATCCAAAGCCAAAGGAACAGACATAGAAGAGTGGATGGAAAGACTGTGATGGTCAGAGGAGGCAGAGGAGCACTATGAAATCCTGTCTCCAGGCTGTCCCAGGCCACTGCAATCACAAGCATAAGGTAGCTGCAGCTTCCTGCAAAGCATCCACACACTAGAGTGGGTGTTGAGTCCACGTGGGAAGAAGAAGGGAGTAGACAGAAGTGAAAAAGGAGTGAGAGAGGGTAATTAAAGTGAATACAGTCATGGTGTATTCTATATGTATATAAAGTTGTCAAAAATAAATTGAAGTTCTTGCCAAAGCTCAGAAATGGGAAGTCACTGTCATTTGTGGAATGGGTTGACAAAAAAAGGAAGTAGCCATGATGTAAAGCATGATGGCGTTTTCTCTGTTCTTCTGTCTCTCACCAGTGCTACCATTCTAGAAGCTTCCTAAAGCCAGGACTGTGAAATTGTAGCCTGTGTCTATCTCTATTGCAATGAAAACAAGCCAAGCGGTTGAAGGCAAGAGTCAGACAACACACAGCTCTGAGAACGTATTAATCGTCCTTCGGGTCAACCATCAGATATGAATAACGTAAGCTGTCATATTTTTAATTGTTTGGGATCAGCAGATGTAATACTTACTGATGAATATATGCTTTCCTCAATTCTAATGTACCGTGAATGATTGAACATCTGAAGGATTCCGTTGCTGATGACGTTCATTAGGATAGGAAAGCAGTGTAGCCTCTTGGTATTACACACAGCTGAAAATCTGTAATCCTTAAAACAACAACAGCAAAACCAAGTAAGATCAAATCTTTGAAAAATAAAGGAACACACACACACACACACACACACACACACAGACACTTCTAGTAGTCCAATTCTAGCTTTTCATTGATTTTCAAGTTAACTAGCTTTTCTGAGCTTCTTTTTTCCCATCTATGAAAGAGGAGTCTAAATGGGTTCGTACATGGTTTGAGTGAGACTCTGTTTTAAGTCCTTATCCAGTGAATAGGACAGCGCCAAAATCTACTTAATTCTAAATTTTACTAGTGTAATCAGTTTTGTATCACCTCATCTCTATTTTGATGAGGAAGAAATTTCAGTTTGTAGAGTGTAAAAGCTGCCCATAAATACTGTCAATTTATAGTGAGCAAGCAGATAGGAAATAAACATGGACTATAAGAGATATTCATGGTTACGTTGCCACAGAACCTTTACAATTTTGAAGATAATAATAATACTTAATGTTTATGAAAACACGCATATAGACATTACATAAATCATTATTGTTTTAATATGAAAGCTATCAATAGTTTGTGTAGTAAATATACAAGATATACCAAGCAGTTGTCAAACAAGCTGTTTTCCAAAGTTGACATCAAAATGATGACATCTTTTTACAATATATTAAATATTATATATTTTAAAATATATTTAAAATGTTACAATATATTAAAAGAGGCACCTTTTGAGGCTTCTAGTATTGTTTTGTTTTACTTGTAACAGGAAAGACAGCCATTCTTTTGATTAATTTTGTTTCTTATCTTTACTGAAATGCAAATAAAACTCAAGTCTGTCATAAAATTAGGATGAATTTGCAACAGGTGTGTTCCATGATAGATTCCCTGATGGCTTATACTCAATTTGAAATGCATGGGGAATGGTTTTCCATTATAGAATTCATGTGGATATTTCAGTACCTAATGTATTTTTTCAATATACAAGACATCACTACTTGACTTAAAGTACTTAAATTCATGATTACATTAATTAATGATCATGGTTTCATAAGTTATTAAGTTTACGCAATGCACCCATTCCCTTTTAATGCAAAATTACTTAATTTAAAACAAAGAAAATGTTTCACAGAAATGTTTATTCAAGGTAGACGCATCTGTTTTGCTGAGTTACTATATATCACTTTTCTATAGTTTTAAGACAATTAAAGTGTAGACCTTTGATATTGTGTTTGAGTGTGTGTAGTTGCAAAGTAAAGGCCAAGAGGAAAACATACCTTCTGCCTTCCAGAAACTATAATGGCTCCATTGTAGGAAAGGCTTTCAGTACCATTTCTGTTTTCAAAATCATCTACTTCCAAAACTATGTTTTGATGCTTCAGCGACTGTACGAAATCTTCAATATTTGATTCTAGTGTGATTTTGATAACAGAGGACAATATGAAAGCGAGAGAAAAAAATTTTCATGAGCCCTATAAAGTTAATATTTTCACATTCCTAGGACACCATGAACATGCTTCACGAATAACATGCTACTACTATTGGCCTAAGAGAGATGAATCAGCCACTCGTCCGTCTTCTATTTAGTAAGTCTTACGTTATTATGAATTATCATCATAATCCCACCTAAGGTAAGTTAGTAACAAGATAATTCTATTTTATAACTTTTCCTTTTAAATGTGTATAAATTGATAATTTCTGAAAAACTAATATGAGAAATATTGCAGATTGTTCACTCTGACAACATTTTCCTCTTCTTTGTATTCTTAACAAATAAATAAATAAATAAATAAATATTAAAATGTATATGTAATTCATGTTTTCCACATTTGCATATATGTTGCATAGTGTATTTTTATTTCTTGGGAAATAAAAAAGGATGCCACCATCAAATCAAAAATTCTTCTGTATTCTAAAATAAGAAAATGTGTGAAATTACATGAGACAGAAATGAAATTGAGAAAGAACTCACTGCCTAGTACACACAGGAGAAAAAGATGCAATAGTCAACCAGTTTCTACAACATCAAAACTCAAGTGGATAACTGAGCTTTCCTGCTCTGAGCCACAATTAAGGGTGTTATTATCCTGTCAGAGCAGGAGCAAGATGAGCAGTCAGGGACCCTCCAGGTTCCAAACAAAGACAGCTGCTTCAGTCATCTCTAAGAACATCCCTCATTTATAAAAGATGGTGTCCAAGAAGAGAAGCAAGCCAAGAGTTGGAGTAACCTTAAAAAACACCCATCAAGGAAAAGGAGAACGGACAACCAAAGAGCCCATTTTTTTTCTGGCTTTTGAAGTGAGAGTTTATACTAGAAACACATAAAGTTCTAAGAATTGGAAAAAATATACCAAACTTCAGACAAATTGGGGTTCCCCCAAGATGGGATGGGACACACATAGAAAACAATCTTTACATCTACCCTGGGGCAGTCACGCATCACAGCTGCATTCCACAATAGGCTACAAATAATGGCGACCCACAGTCACATAAACCAAACAAGCGTTTTCATATGAAAAGATGAGCATGCTGTTAATAATCTTATCAAACTTAGAGGAGGAGAAATATGACAGAATAAATCCCCAAAATTCTTGACAGAATACGGGGACGGGTGAGGATGAGTGAATACAAGGGTATTATCCTCATGCTGAGTGGGGTGTGCCCTCTGGAATGGCCACAGTTGGATGGCCAAGGGCAATTCTAAGTGTTAGCAAATAATGTGCAACTCAACACTTTTAGCTTTAAGGCAAGAAGAAATTCTGGTTTCCAAACCTGAAGTAGAAAAAAAAAATAAAGAATGAAAATAAAGACACTCTACAATCTTAAATCAAAAATATGTATGAAATTGGAATCAGTAAGAAACTCAAGAAAGTACTGCTACTCTAAATGGTGTGTGTGTGTTTGTGTGTGTGTGTTGGTGTGTTGGCTTTTTAATTAACTAATTTTTTTTACTTTACATCCTGATCACAACTTCCCCTTCCTCCTCTCCTCCCCATTGCTCCCTCACCCCCACCCCCATCCACTCTCCCTCTCTTTCTCCTCAGAAAAGGTGAGACCTCCTTGGATATCAACCTGCCTTGGCATAAAGGGTACTACTACTCTGAATGTTCTAACATCTTTGAAAGAAACATAGCTTTTCTTTCAAGTTAATTAAGCAGTTGTGGAGCAACGACCCATTCTTTGAGTTTTCCTGAATCTTGATGAACTTCATCCAAGAGCATGAAGTGTAGACATGCAGTCTTTGCTTGTCAATTAATATGTGTTACATGCATGATCGCATGATGTACAGTAACTAGTGGTATGAAAGATCTAAAGATTCTTCAGCTAAGATGTAGTTCTCTGTCTCTCTGTGTGTCTCTGTGTGTCTCTCTGTGTGTCTCTCTGTCTCTCTGTCTCTGTCTCTCTGTCTCTGTTTCTCTCTGTGTTTCTCTCTGTGTTTCTCTCTGTGTTTCTCTCTCTGTTCCCCTCTCTCTCTCTCTCTCTCTCTCTCTCTCTCTCTCTCTCTCTCTCTCTCTCTCTCTCTCTTTCTTTCTCAGCGATGGCTGCCAGGTATAAATGGAGGCCAAGCTGAACAGTGACAAGGCCCATGTTCCCATCAGCCTTGTCCTCTCCGAAATCAGGGAACCTGTACACGGTTCCTCACAAGTCACTTTCTATAAATTCACATTTTTCTTCTGCCAGATTTTCCTCCTCCCTCCTGCACCACTTAACAGTTAAAGCTTTATTTTAACGCTGATCTCTGTTCACCTGTTTTATTGATGACCAAAAGGCTGGTTCGCAGACCCTGAGGGAGTTGTCCAGGAGACAGGAAATACAAGTCTGTTTTAAATTCCCAGTTGGTTTTTTCCTCTATCCAAGCATTAGATAGGATTTCCATAATCAGTGGGAGCAGTGCAATTCCAAGAAACAGTAGACTAAACAATAAAGAAAAGTTACCACAGGACTCTATGGCATGTGCTCTTCAGTTAGATATTTATTCTACTTTATAGCACCCATAGTGTTAAGTGCTGACATTGGAAAAGTAGTATCTCAACATGTCACAGAACTAAAAAAGCATTGTTAAATAAGTGGTATTTAATCTGGTTATGGAAATCAAACAGCATGCATTCATAAGGCCAATCAAGAATTAATATACAGGCAATCCCTCTGTCAGTAAAACCATTACTGGATTTATGTCTTGTCTAGCAGAAATACTAGGTAATGTGCTTTATTTTTAAATGTTCTTGTAGTTTGAAACCTTTAAAGAATTTTTATCTTAAAAAAAAAAAGACGAACTCTGATACTCACAAGATCAGAAATGCTTTTCTCTCTCGTTTTAGTTTTAAGAAGCGAAGCTTCGCTACTGCACAGACCTGCGTTCTCCAACGGCGCATGGCGCCCACTGTCTTCTGTACTTGAGAGAGAGAAGGGTAAACCACCTCCATTTCATTTAAGCTTTCCGAGTCTGTTACTGTTTCTCTTTTCTCAAAGTCTGTATGAACACACATACATATTATGAACATCCTAAGGCACAGTAAATTTTCCTTCTTAAAAAAACTTAAATTATCGTATGTCTGATCTTATTTTTATACTTCTATCCAAAGTAATTATTTAAATAACATTTTGATACCCCATTAAGCTTATAGAAAGTTTCCACCTTTAGTATTTTCATTTTATATATAGTTATATTTTTTAATTTGCAATATAATGAAAATTTTGAAATTAGTAAAAACATCTTGAGTTATATTGCCAACATGATATGAAGCATAGCATAATATCAAAACTCTATATACTCCCTGAGAATATCTGCCAAATATATATACCAAAAGCAGAATTCAGGAAAGGGGTAGTTTGGATTGCTCAGTCTTTGAAAAGGCAAATGTTTAATTGTAATACTCTTCTGAGCAAAATAATCCTCTTCGTTGGGATCAGCAGGTGTTTAAGGCTTAAATACTTAATACTAAAGTATCAATAACCTGGGCTTGAAAGGAAAAGATCATCAGCTCTGAAAATATTTAATGTAGCTATGCAGCCCATAGGTATAAGCAGAATGGCTTCCAAATAATCATCTAACTGTTCTGAAGTCAGAATCTCTCATCTGTAGAATGGAGTTGACCACATTTACTGAAAGAATTATTACAGTCATGAGCTATGGGTATATCCTAGTGTTTGTCTACATTGGGCAAACTACCTGTAAATGGAAAGGCTTCAAAAATGACAGTTATTGTTTCCCATTAAGCTACTCAGAAGTTGGGAAGAATTCTCTCCACATGGGTCTTCTCACTTAACAAGCAAGAAATGATCTTTAGAAGAAGTAAATGGCCAGACCCCATACCTCTGATTAAGAACATTAAATGCCTCAAAGAACCCAAGAATCAGTGCCCATCAGGAGATAGAACTGCTATAATACTGAGTAATTAGTTTTCCTAAGAGTCATTCATCAACACTAAGAGTGGACCTCTGGCTAGCTGTACTTATGAGGTCAGGAACCACAACAACCCATGTCTAACAATGAAGCCACAGTTACAGTGGTCACACTCCTTCAAGCGTCACAAAAGCTAAATTGATACATAGCCCTTTATTAATTGACTTTATGAAGTGTGCAGATAGTTTTACCCTGTGTGGTACGTGGTTCTCCTTCCAGGTTCACAAAGACTTCATTCAGAGTTGACATGGAAACTTCATAATTCATCAAGCCCTGGCCAGAATATTTATCAAGATCACTGAAGAACTCTAAACCAACAGAAAGAATATATAAACTTTCAAAATGGCATAAATATACTAACTCCAGTAAATTAACATTTGTCTTAAACATGATATTTAATGTTGTTCAGAAATCTCGTGTCTTTACAACATAATCATAATTTAAAGGAAAAATTACTTTCTCAGAAATTATGATGACAAACTTGATCTCCAAGGTGTCTTGCTCTATCTTATATTCGTGGATTCTCATTTTCCTACAGACTTCTCTCAGGAAATATGAACAGTCGTAAAGACCATAGTCTTCTTCCAGCCATACAACAACCCACGTAAGCCTTTGCCCACATCTAGGCTTCTTTGTGTCTGTGTGTAACACTTGCAACTGCTCCTTCCAAGGCTACCCTGCCTTTTACTTATGTTCTGAACTTTATCCTCCAAGGGCTTACCAAAGCGATCTCCTCTCTCTACCATCATAACTTTCTTCTGTACCTGCTGGGTCAGACAGAATGCTACGGTGTCCACCAAACAAAGGCAAATAGCAACTTCCTCCCATCCCTCCTTGTATATGTGTTTGTCTCCAAAAATTTGTCCACGTTAATCCGCCACATCTTGCAAACAGCTCTAGAGCACATGCTGTTCATTTTCCTGCAGAGAAGCCGCTCTCTTCTAGGTCACCAAGACCTCCGTATTTTAATTTCAGTGAACAAGTCTTTTATTATTTGTAAATATAATATTTACACTTATTCTTTGAAAGTCATTATATATGCATACAATGTACTTGCGTATACAGCCAACTCCCCCCTCCAACTTCCCTGGCTCCCCGTGTCTCTGCTGCACGCCCTTTCTAACTTCATTAAATTGGTTTTTTTTTCCTCGTTACTTCCTCTCCCATTCTTCACTTCCTTCTTTTCTTTTGGCCTTTAACAAAGCAAATTACTTGTGCTGTGGATACAGCTGGAGGGAGGGAGGGAGGGGGAGTTTACGAGTCATGTCTCATTTCCATCTAACTACAGGTAGAACTTTCAGTTCCTACATCCTTCATGACTTCTCCTTTGCTTTCTTTCAGAGTTCCTTGTTTTCTTTCTTTCAGTTCTAGACAACTTTCTTGGTCCACCCACCTACAAATCCAGTTCCTAACCCATACCCATGTTCCTCAGATTCATACTCCACTGTTCCCTCTGACTTCCAGTGTCCTGCGAATAGAGGCCTTTCTAAAAAGGCTCACTGATACTTTCTTCTCACTATGGTGCAACTATTCTAGGCACTAATTTATGATAAATACCATTGTCTTCTACTCACTAATTGAGGCCAAATTCTAAAAGTCATGCTGTGTGAATCCCTTAAGACAGACTTTGCAACTTTATCACAAAGTATGTTTTGAAGACACCTACTCAGTTCCACCTTTACCCGTGCCAGGGTAGAACAGAAGTCCTTCTGAGCCTCTAAGTTATCTTCAAAGCTAGTCTCTTGTGGTCAGCTCTTGTTCACCTGTATCTGGAGTGATCTTCTTTATGCCCAGAATGGAAGTAGAGGTTGTCACACATGATCTCCCTCCTAATTAATATCTCTTAGTGGTTTTGCAATGTGCTTAGAATAAAAATCAATATTTAAATCAAATATTTCAAACCTTTTCAGCTCCATGAGCTATTCACCTACCTTACAACTTTATCCATTCCTACCCACACTCTGCTCACTCTCTTCATCTCCTTCAGACAAACTCGATGCATTCTCTTTGGACTGCATTTGATTTTGTGTCCTTTGACCCTACTCTATATAAACAACAGCACTAGTGTGCCTGGCTAGCATGAATAAAGCCCTGCATTTAATTTAACATACACACACACACACACACACACACATATACACACACACACAGAAAGGAGGCATGAAGACAGTACTTGACACAGTTTACATTGTAAACACAGTTTGTGCTTTTTAGGGCTACTTAAAAAAAAAAAAAAAAACATAGCTTGTGACTGCTACCCAACAGGCTGGGAGCCTATGCTAAATAAATAAACTAGTTTTCCTTTGAAACATAAACGCATGTATGATAAAATGAAAATACAAAAATGCTTGTGCCGAAGATCTTCCTGTCACAACTTCATCTCTATTGTCACCACCAGACTCGTGAATCTGCTCACTAAACATCTACCTACGAGATTTTTTTTTCTGACCTAAGATGCATGATAAGTTAATTTTCAGAGCAAGCCAAAAGGAAGGAGAGTTAATATTCCTGAGTTTGTCCCTTAGCTAATGATAGATGGGGGAAATGAGTAAGTAGTTTCTCCACACCTCTCCACTGGCATAGCAGTGAGAACATTGACTGTCATTTTCCGCCAACGGTGCTACACTTCTACTGCCCACCATGGAACCCTGCTCGAGAATGCAAGCTTCCCTGAGTTTTTCTCTGTCCTCTTTCACGGCCCCTCCTTATTGCTGTTCCTACTGATCAATGTCCAATAACTCCCGTGCTCTCAAATCATCGTCCTGACTTTTGTTAAATACTAAAAGACTAAGACAAAATGTAGGTCCATTAAAGAACAAAAATGATGACAAAATTCAAAGTTTTTTCTCTAAGTTTATTCCATCACAGTCATACATGTTACCTGGGAACTTGCTTGTCCTTTCCAGTGGCAAGATGTACACAAGCTTTTCTTTGGTTTTTGCTTTTAATTTAGCATCTGGGATGTGGTGATGGATGAAGGATGATAACTGCTCTGAATCACATGTTTCATTCGTAAACAAACTAGGATTTCAAAACAAAATCGTGACAAGTAATTACATTTCGTTTGAACACTGCATTCCTTAGCTTTATGGATCAAGCGAGACGAGCAACAATAAAAATAATCCAGCAGCTTGAGAAATCTTCTGTACACAGAATATGTACGAACCCAAAACAACTAAACACACACATACACACACACACACACACACACACACACACACACACGCAGGGGCATTGGTGGTACAGAAATGAACACAGCTGCCTTCCAAATGCATATTCATTGCAGTTAATGTGATATACATGGCATAAAAATGAGGAAACAGAGGCGGTGGCATTATACAAAAGAGATTTCCAAGGGAAAGGAATCAGTGCGCCTGGCAGTGAATGGAGAAATTAGTGTACTATCAAAACATTTTTATTTTGCTTTTTGGTGGAGATTTAATGAATTATTTTAGCCTACACTCAATTTCTGTTAGACACAGTTGTCACAACTCTCTGGAGCAGTATTGAGTCCTCACTAATACTGATTACTAAAAGTACTGCCTTGGATTCTTAAGAGAGAACAAAAATACTGCAGACTTTATTAAGATTCAATGAGGAAGATGGAGAAGGAAGAGGTTGAGGTTTAGGCTGCACAGACAACCTAATGGTGAAGTATCCCCATGGTGAACACAGAACTTTGGTTTATAATGTAGGCATTTTGCTATAGTGAATATTGGTACAGATTACAAGGAGCCAAGAAGATAGACAAAAGTGTTCACTAAACAGTTTTCAATCCATTTGGTCAGACATGAGGCTTGAGACCTATTCTCTCTCAGAAATGTGCAACTGTAGTGTACCACTATTAAAGCATACATATTGGGCTGGAAAGATGCCTCAGTGGTTAGCAGCACTTGAGACTCTTCCAGAGGACCATAGTTTCACTCCCAGTACCAAATTCTAGTGGTTCACAACTGCCTAAAACTCCATCTCCAGGGGACCCAATGCTCTGACCTTCTCAAGCACTGTTTTTGTGCATGACACACAGATACGAGTAAAGAAAGAACAGATCTTTAATATATATATATATATATATATATATATGTGTGTGTGTGTGTGTGTGTGTGTGTGTGTGTGTATTCTTTTCTCAAAAACTCTTTACCTTAAGTGATATCCAAGACCCCATTTTCTCTTCAGAAAGACAGAAGACCCTGTGCACTTGAGAGTCCCATTGGAGACGATCACTTTCCTGTCTGAGAAAACAAAGCACATACGAAAGAACATTAGCAGTACTTCTTCCCACTCTAGCGAAGAAGAGCAAAAAAATGAAAGCTCAGAATTCCGAAGCCACGCTCTGTGAGGCATGACCTGACCGTGCCTCCTGGACGTTTCAAATTTTGAAACATATCTTAAAACTTTTGTAATTGAAGCTTCCAATGATGCTAAATCTTTTAAGTTTCCTCCCACACTTCCTAAAAGGGGAAATGGATATCACTTCAGGTTATATAGGATTGTATTCTTTGTCTACATAATAAGGAACAGGCAGCTAGTTTTCGAGTAAACATATATCAAAGATTTGGAAGTTTAAGTAAACATAGAAATGATCTGAAGACAGCCACAACTTTTCTCTTAACCCAACAAATGTACAGCCAGTGCGGAACTCCAGGAGACGAGTGGATTCCAATATCCTCTAGAACTCTTCGGAGTTGAGGTAATGAGAACAGGGCTTTTAACTCCAGGAATAAAGGTCACATATAAATTCCCCGAAGTTTTCATTATGACACTGAAGTAAAGTTATCAGTTACCAGCGAGGATGTCCGCCTCATCCGTGAACTGAGTACTGAAGAGGATCACGCGGTCTGCCCTGCGTTCCTTCAGGAAACCCCATATTCGCTGCCTCGAAAAGGGATCCAGTCCTACAGTAGGTTCATCTAAGAGCAAAATCTACAAAGGATAAGGATATTCAATATATGACCCCGTCATAATATTACTTCATAATAGCGTGGAAAACAATAGAAGTAACTGTAGTATATCTTTGTAGAAGTAAGCAGAGCGGGTTCTTGCTTGATACACTGTAATAGCTGAAAGCTCTGCCAGACTTTTAGCATGACGCTTACTGAGTATCTTACAACCTCCATCCTTCCTGGGCCTAATCTTACTTACTCGAGGATCTCCTAGAGTGGCAATCCCAAAGGTGAGCTTCCTCTTCTGTCCTTCACTTAAATGTTCAGCAAGATCATCCTGAATATTCTGCATGTCTAATTCCAATATGATTTGTTGTACCTGTACAAGAAATATACAAAGGCCAAAGCACAAAATGATCCAAATTTTTACAAAATGAACTGCCCATTGAAGAAGGTATCTTTTTATTGGATTTCTTTGCCTAAGATCATTCATAAGAAGGTGGATAAATGGCTGACAGGATTCTGTGATCATGACTGAACATGGTTGATGACTGGGAGCTGAGATAAGGTAACCACACAGCCTACCTCTTGCTCTACGTCCTGTGGAAGAATCCCTTTTATTTTAGCAAAGAGAGTGAGATTTTCCTTCACGGTGAGTGCATCAAATTGAACATTATGTTGAGGACAAACACCAATCATCTTTCTGATTTCCTTCAAGTCTTGCATTTCAGAGAGATCTTTATTGTAGACTGCGACTGACCCTAAAAAAGAGAAATTAAAATATTTCAAGCTTAACAAGGTAACATTTCATTTCATTTACATTTGGAGATCTCATTCAACAAAATTGTGGCATACACTCATAAATCTTTAAAATTACAACATTACTAACAAGTACTATTCTTGCCGTAAGTACTATGCAACATGTTTTCCTAAGATCACACATGGTGGGATACAAGTGGTTCCAGTGAAATCTGAGAAGTGGGAAGTCCATTCAAAATCCTATAGTTCTAGGAAACAACTTTAGATAATCATCAAGCCATAGAATTTTAAATGGCAGGCATAGATCCACCCTCATTCTCTGAGCAGATATCTTGTCTGGGAGATACTGCTCTCTGCTTACCTGCAGTTGGAACATATAATCCACTAAGGATGTTTAGTAATGAAGATTTGCCCGCTCCACTGTGGCCCAGAATTGCTGTGATCTGACTCTCATAAATATCAAAGGACACGCCTGTTTTAACATAAGATATTAACATTATTGATAACAGAGTTTTAGACAGGACTAGTCCTACCCGCAGAACAAGACAACTGAATTTCATGATGAATTTAGCAATGCTTTGCACAACACATCGAAGAATCATGCTAACTTAAACAGTGCTACTGACACATGGACATGAGTAAAATACATACAACAACATGGTATTTGTTTAGGATCCAGAGATCTAGCAGAAATCTGAAATGGACCAAAATATTTATAAAATAAAGATTAACAAATTACCTTTCAAATTAAAGGCAAATTACTCAAAAACAAGTTTGTGCTAGGTGTGCTGGAACATGCCTTTAGTCCCAGGGTTTAGGAGGCAGAGAAGACAGAAGAATCTCTATGAATTTGAGATCAACCTGGTCTACGCAGAGATCCCAGGACATCCCGGGCTACATAGAGAGACATTGTCTCAAACAAGCCAAAACAAAACTACAATGTTACACAACTAAAAATGTACATTGGCAACTTTTATATTTGTGTTCTGTTTTGGTTTGGTTTTGGATTAACATGTAGGTGTGTAGCCCTGGCTAACCTAACCTGGAATACTTGTGCCTTTTAAATAAAAAACACATAGTGTGAACCAGTGAGATGGATCAGTGGGTAAGGATTCTAGCTGAGGAAGTTTGACAACCTGAGTTTTATCTCCAGAATACAGAAAAAAGTGGAAGAGAGAACCAGCTCCAGGAAGTTATGCTCTCATGGCCAGATAAACACTGCTGCATGTGCCTCCTCCACAAATACATCATGCACATGTGTGGACACACACTAATTAATTAACTATGAGATAAATTAAATACAATCAAATAATAATGCATAGCATTTGTCAGAGCAAGAGAAAAGAGGCATTGGCTACCCTGGCACTGATCCTTACTTATTGCAGCAATAATTAAATATAAAAGTTGGTTTTCTCATCAGCAAAGTGTAAAAGAAAGTAACGAGACTTTCATAAAATTAAATATGAAAAATTGCACCTAAAGCTCTTAGCATAGTTTCCAATACACAGTAAGTGCTTTAAAATTAAATGTCTGTCACTGTCGTTGTTTTAATTGTGTTTAGCGTATAAGTATGAGGTTTTGTGATTTTGGAGGTAAGTGATTTAAGATACGCATCAGGAATCTTAAATAGATCTTTTCAGTGAGTCTGCTCTGATAAACCCATCTTCAGGAGACAGTGATCTTTATGGAGACAAAGATTCACCATAGTATTTTTAGGGCAGAAAAGACATAGAAATGAACTAAATGCCATCCATCAGTGGGGTGGTTTCACTAGACCTGTTACTCATACAATGCAGTATTATTTAGCCATGGAAATTGTAAAAGCAAATTCTCAGAGGTGATCCAGATTAGCCACAAGGACTGCCTGCAAGAAGAGAAGTTTTAGAAAGTGCTCCCCCTCCTAGCCTGACCTTCCAATGAGTAATTCCACATGGAAAATCTCCAATCAGAACATTTGTATTTTTTTTTTAAGTACCATTACTTCGGGCTGGAGAGATGGCTCAGCACTTAAGAGATCACTCAGACACTGGACCACCAACCAGGCAGCATACACCAGCTGATATGAGGCCCCCAACGTGCAGCAAAAGACAGCTGGGTCTGGGTTTAGTCAGAGAAATGCATCTAACCCTCAAGAGACTGGAGGCCCCAGGGAGTATAGAGGTCTGGTGGGGTGTGGGGTCGGGAGTAGGGACATCCTCATAGAGACAGGGGAGTGGGGAGGAGGTATAGGATATGGAACAGTTGGAGGGTGGACCAGGAGGGGAATAAAATCTGGAGTTTTAAATAAATAAATAAATAAATAAATAGCACTGACTACTCTTCCAGAAGTCCTGAGTTCAATTCCCAGCAACCACATGGTGGCTCACAACCCTCTGTGATGGGATCTATTGCCCTCTCTGATGTGTCTGAAGACAGCGATAGTGTACACACATACATAAAATAGATGAATCTTAAAGTACCATTACTTCTGAAAGTGGAAGAAAAGTTTGAAGACATTTAAAGATGAAATGCTTGCGACTCTGGAAAGCACCAGGGTAGTTCATAATGTGCTCTGGAATTTTAAATTAAATTTAAAATCACCTCAGTATGTCCTGCCATTGAAGAAGAGAATGGCGGATCTGAGTGGTATTGAATAAGAAGAATTTGAAGAATAAAATAGTTGACATATACACTGAATCCTCAAAGTCTCAGTCTCAAAGGAGTGAATGATACCGAGCTAAGAGGTGTCGGGTTGCTCCAAAATAAACACAATGGAATCAGAATGGACAGAGAAATCTCAGTCTTCAATAGGGTTCATGATCCATCAATGTCAGCTTTTTAAGACTCAGACTTTTATAAACTCATGTCTTATTTTATCACTTTATATTTTTATCTTAGACAGGGTCTCACTCTGTGGCCCTGGATAGCCTGGAACTCCCACTGAAGTCCAAGCTGGCCTTAAGTTCACAGAGATCCTTTGACCCTCTGCCTCCCAAATTCTTGGAATAAAGTGTTCATGCTAACCAAAGGATACATCATTTGGACAAAGCAGTAGCCTACAGAATGGGAAAATACTTTTACTAACGCCACATCCAATAGAAGACTAATATCCAAAATATTAGGTCAGGAGAGGAGGGGGAGGGAAGATAATGCAGACGGAAGATCATATGAACTGAGGCAGCCAACAGAGCCGACATGGGTCAGGGCCTCTGTGTACATATTATAGCTTTCAGTTTAGCGTTTTTTATGGGTCTCCAGAGTATGTGAATGAGCGGGTCCTCTCCTGTGCCATCTCTTGGGACTCCTTTACTTCTGTAGGTTTGACCTGTCCAACTTCAGTGTGATGATCTTTGTTTTATATTTTATATTTTTTTATTTTTTTATGTTTTGTTATCTCTTAGAAGCTTGTTCTTAGGCCAGGCGGTGGTGGCGCATGCCTTTAATCCCAGCACTCGGGAGGCAGAGGCAGGCGGATTTCTGAGTTCGAGGCCAGCCTGGTCTACAGAGTGAGTTCCAGGACAGCCAGGGCTACACAGAGAAACCCTGTCTCGAAAAACCAAAAAAAAAAAGAAGAAGAAGAAGAAGAAGAAGAAGAAGAAGAAGAAGAAGAAGAAGAAGAAGAAGAAGAAGAAGAAGCTTGTTCTTTTCTAATGAAAGATAGAAAGAGCGTGGATCCAGATGTGGGGAAGTGGGGAGGAACTGGGAAGAATAACGGGAAGGGAAACATAGTCAGAATATGTCGTATGAGAAGGGAATCTATTTTTCAGAAAGTGGGGGGAAGAAAAAGGTGCCTGTGTCACCACACCCAGCCTGGATATCATTTTTAGTAAAAGCAACTGTATCTCCAAAATGTAGTTGTTAAATGATCTTTGCTCAGTGTTTGCTATATAAAATTATAACTGTTAGAATATTTAGAATTATAATATGCCTAACCATACAAAATTAAAAATCATTTTGTCATGGAACACTGATTTTTTTTTACATTTTACTCACTGACTGTCAAAGGTTTCATTAATCTTGTTTTGGTTAATGTCTCAGCTTATTACTGCATCAATAAATATAAACAGCATAGATTCCATGACTACCTAAAAATTTTATCAGATTCTAGCATTCTTCCCTGACAGCACAAATATAAAAATGTGTTTGTGATAACCACAGTAAAGAGCAAAACAATGCTATATTTTTCACAGTTTGATCATATGTTTTTCTAAATTAGTAAATCCATGAAATATCTGGAAGGCTTTCACAATAAATTCTGAATTATTATTGGTGTCCAGATGGTACAGTTAGGTCACTTGTATCCTTGCTTCCTCTTTTGATTTTTGCCTTTTGGTTTTTGTCTTGTCGATCTATTTACATTTTCTTGCTGAATGTTTCCCAGGTTTGGGTATTCACCATTAAGTCGGATAAATAAAATGAAATAGCTCTCTTTACCTTTCAAAGCCTCCACTTTCCCAGTCTTCCCTTTATATTCTTTTTTAATATTTCTTATTCTGAAACAATAAAGAGGTACTTTATTAGCTAAAAGTCACAAGTTTTAAAAAAAAAAACACAGACAGATATAATGGTAGATGTTAACAGCGTCTTAGAGTTATTAACATAAGATATAACCTGACTGTTTAGAGATGCAGTAATTAATTTCAATTAATCATTTCCTATGGAATAGAAAATGAACGAGACTCCCTAGACATTGGTCACTTTGACTGTGACATTTGGCTTTAGCCTCACATTCACACTTACAGGGCAGATACAACAGTGTGATTATTGGACGAGTTAGAAGAAACAGAAGAGATTAACTCTTATCAGAACTTTTATTTAAGCCTTCGGCTGGGGGCAGGGGGGCATGTCCTTTGGCATCCTATGTAGCTGCCCTTTAATATTTTATTTTAATAAAGAATCTCCCCTGCAGACAGAACTGGCGTTTTCTGAGTTCGGAGCTGAAAATAATCATTCACGTTTAGGGCAGACATTCTGTTGTTTTTCTGGAAATGTTCAAATTTCTGCCCATATGGTCATGTGACATTCTCTTCGTGTGACTTCTATACATCCAATTTCTCTGTCTTAAAGGGACATTCGGCCAGGCATGGAAGCACATGCCTGCAATCCCCAGCACTTGGGTGGTGGAGGAAAGAGGAACAGACGGTCAAGGTTAAGTTTGACTATTAAATATTATAGGAGGTTAACTGTGCTGCACGGAGACACTGTCTCAAAAAGCAAAGCAACACAACGGCAAAAGTTTTAATATAGACACAAAACCTAAAAGCAGGCAGTCACACAAGATACACAAGGGTAGAACATACAGATCACACCCTTCCTAATGCTGCAACTCTAACACAATTCCTCATTTTGTGATTCCCCAACCATAACATTATTTGTATTGCTACTCTATAACTGTAATTCTGCCACTGTCATGAATTCTAATACAAATAGTCATGTTGCCAACTGAGCGGTCGTGACCCAAAAATTGAGAATCACCGATATACCCAACATCCAAGGGAATTTCCCTTTCGAGAAGCGTTTTCGAAAACTATTGGTTACTACAGGGGACCGTGAACAGTTCAGACTGATGCTGATAAAGACAGATGCCTTCCCTGTCGATACTTGCCAGACTCACAGATAACTGCCGGTTAACAGTTCTTTAGCCTTTACTCAATATTAGCACAGCCAGGAATGTGTTTACCTGATGGCTTCTTTCCCTTGGTATTCTGGATCTACTGGCTCAAAATACTCATCCGAAGGAAGCTCGGGATCTAGGTCTCTCTCAATGACCTTGTTTCTCTTAGTCATTTTTCGAAAACAAGAGGTTGAATTCAAGAAAAAAAGTGGAGCATACCGGTGCTTGGCTCCATCTGGTTAGGAAGAACAATAAAGTACCCAATCAACATAATGAATAATGAAGCCTAGCTAAGAAAAGATGAAATATTTTGAACTTTCAAACACAATGCAATTTTTCCTTCAAGTTTCCTATTATTCATAAGAAAACTAATAACGAAAATCTAAAGTAACATGGCCAAAAGTTAATATAATAGAATTTCAACAAAATATAAATCAAATAATTGAAATACGTAATCCAAAAGATATCTATGAGGATAGGTGAAATCAGGTATTTTTTAGAAACACGATTATTAATATTGCACATAAAATAATTATAGGCATGCTTAGAAACTTAAATAGGTTGACTGTGCCAATATAATTAAACATAATACTAAAATCTACAAATTCATATATAGTTATATAAGAGAAAAATAATACATGAAGAAATTTTATTTTTTCAAGATAAATATGACAATATTGTAAAGTTTTTATTGATACAAAAGAAGTTAAGTACTATTTGTTATTAAGGATCTTCATATACATATATATATATACATATATATATATATGTCAGAAATAAAGGGCTATAAGCATACAAATACATAGCAATATAGAAGACAACAGTAACTTTTATCAAAGTGGGGAGAACTATGAATGAAGTCACGCATAGAGATGGACATTCTGATTCCCTTACATGTGGAGGAACTTTGGGCTTATGTGGATGTTTTTTAGACATTGGCAAGAGAAAGATTAACGGCATAATCTATATACTTGAAACTATAAACAAGATGGGGAAAAGGTTGGGAATAATGACTAACAAAACTTTATTAGAAGATGTTTCTCCAGTGTAGTGGCCCAGTAATAAACAAGCCATAACAGGAACTAATTATTGCTTATTCTTGAAGTTTTCTTCTGAGATGCTTCTTTTTTTTACTTTATGTATATGAGTACACTGTCACAGTCTTCAGACACACCAGAAGAGGACATAGAATCCCATTACAGATGGTTGTGAGCCACAGTGTGGTTGCAGTGAATTGAACTCAGGACCTCTGGAAGAGCAGCCCCCTGAAATGCTCTTTAATTTTTGACAGTTTCTTCCTTGCATATTATTCATGTAATGAGATTCCCCTCCTCGAATACTTTGTCGTGTTGCCTGCCTTCCTATTACCCTCGTCTTCTTCCCAAGAGTCTGCTCCTACCCTATGCCTCTTTGTGTATTTTTTCTGATTGTTTTGATATAAATTCATACTATCACTCTTTCAAAATACTTGGAAGGACACTTAAAAAGTAATAAAGCTTAATTAATATAAAACTGTATTTTAAAATTGACTTAAATAATTATGCTGTTTCAAAATTAGAATAATTTTACATATATTATTCACTGCGAAGTATAACTAATTCAGACTGAGATTGGGCATTTAGTTTCGCTCCTAAGGCTATTTTAATACAATCCTACGAAAAACTTTCCTATGTAATCAATAACTGAAAAATCAGAGAAAAATCCAGTTACTTACAGAGCAAGATTTTGTCAAAATACAGGGCCAAAACCAAGTAGAGAAGACCATCAAAAGCCAATATGGAAAATATCGCTATCATGACATATGATTCTCCTGAGGGGTCAGGGAATACGACGCCATTCATGTTATAATCCAGGAAGATAATCTAAGGTTCAAACAAAAATAACAATAAATTCCTAAGCTCATAAATAAGTTGGCAGAGAACCAGTAATT
Organism: Grammomys surdaster; assembly: GCF_004785775.1. NCBI lineage: Eukaryota > Metazoa > Chordata > Mammalia > Rodentia > Muridae > Grammomys > Grammomys surdaster. The sequence goes on from NW_021621692.1 coordinate 3,019,672, forward strand.
AAATTTGCAAGTTAATTTTTAATGAAATATTTTAATAAAGGTATACCAAATAATATATAGTATATGTGAATAAAGCTAACAGAAATGCAAATCTGAGTCAACATTTGAAAATAAATCAATATGATGCTGGATAAAATACAATAAAGCAGGGAGAGGGGATGTAACTGCTCTAGTAGATACAGAGAAAGCTCGTGAGAGAGTTGGGTATCCATTCACAGTACAGGAGATTTCTTCACAAACTGAGAAGCTGAAACATCTACTGGAAAAATATGTTTGATAGCAAAATCCTAAAAGTTTCACTTTGCTTGAATTTCTAGTCAACAATATAGCGAAGGTCCAGAACTGTGCAGTACATCAGGGGGCTCAGAGGTGTCTGCAACTCCAGTTCCGGGGTATCCCACACCCTCTTCTGGTCCTGAATGTATGTGTGTGCACCTAGTACACACACATACATTAAGCACACATATATAACACAAAAATTTCTTTAAAAACTTTCTCTTAAATCTCTTTTTTATCAAAGGAATCAATAAGAAAACAGAAAAGCTAGCAATGATTGAAAAAAGTCTGGTGCACAGCAAACGTAAGAAATTGTTATAAGGTAATAAGGAAAATATAGAAAACTTAATAGAAATGCAAAAGATCTGAATAGAAAATTTGCAAAACAAAAAACACAAAAGATGCTACGTGAAAAGGCATCCAGTTTTATCTAACATTCAGGAAACACAAACTAATGTTTATAATATGTCACATCTTCAGCAGAATGGCTAATACTTGAAAATTTAACAATAACAAATGTTAGCGAAGACTGAAAAAACTATAATATTCTAGCATCGTTTTTATAAAAGTCAGATGATGTAACCATTTTAGAAAAGTGTTTAATGACAGCCATGAGTATTAAGATTTATATACACTAGTCTGTTATCCAACTCCTACAAATACATCATACTGAACTGCTGTACAGAAACACATGAAAGAATTTTTCTAATAGCTTTATCAAAAAAAACTCAAAGTCTGGAATCATACTCTCATTTATCAAATGCATACAATAAGATGATATATAATACTAAATTGTAGCTATATGTGAGATAATGCATAAGAGTTATAACAGACTACTAACCAGAAAGGTAAAATTATATATATATGTACATATATATGCACATATATATATCCATATAAAAGTATCACATCAATTTAAAAATGGATGAAACAAATATTTGTATTTCAAATCCTAAACTTGCAGATCATAAACAGCAAAGAAGTAATTTTCATAAAATGGTCACCAATTGAAGAATGGCATATTCAGACATGCTTCAGAATGAACACAGTATTCTACGTCTTAATAAGATCCCAAGTACACTGACAGACTTTATAAAGTTTGTTGTACTAGGTATTTAAAGCTTCAAAGATTTTCATAACTGATTCATAGTTTACTCAACACTATGATTTAAACAAATTTACATGGAATTTTTAATAAACTAGAGATTTTTATTTTAACTCTTTTACATAATGGCAATCCTTTATAATGTAGCAAATCTATCTGTGTGGTGAGAAATTTACAACAGTAAAAGCTCTTGGTTGAGACCAAACTGGATTATAAGGAGTTGTCACAAATTATTTCCTTTTGAAGCATCAATAAGAACCTATGTGTTTACCTTAGCCATCCCAGACGTGAAGGCAAAGGGGCTACAGATGCTCAGAACCCATTCCAGAGATGAGGGGAGTTCTTTGTGCAGTACAGTGAACCCCACACAACCCCAAAAGAGGGTAAAGAGAAATACAATTAGGTTGGTGAAGACAGCTTTCTGTAGCAGAACAGCCATCAGGAAAGTTACAGCTATCTGAAAGAGAGAAGACATTGGCTGTTACTGGCAATAGCTTTTGAGAACCATCAGCAAAACCAAGCTCATTGTTTGTACAAGATATTATCAGTGGGAAAAGCAAGAGGAGTGTAAAGGTCTCTGTTCTACCCTCAGATCTTTTTTTTTTCTTTTGTACTCCCTACCTGTCTTCTGTTTTTTGTTTTGTTTTGTTTTGTTTTTATGGAAGAGAGAAAGCTTAAAGACGATCCAAGAATAGGGTAGAAAAAGGATATTGGGGAAGCTGAGCAAAGCTGAATTAGTATACTAAGGGAAACTATCCATCTACAGGACTTCTGTAGAAAACATCCAAGAAGATGAAAAAATGCAGAAGCCTCTGTTCAGAGAAAGATGGAGAGAGGGATGGGTGAGGGGAAAAAACTAAAGGGTCTGGGAAGGGTGATATGTGGAGATTGTTGAAAATGATCAGAGGATATCTGCCTCTATGGAAATGTCACAGCGAATCCCACTAACACCTTTCACAATAGCCTTAAATAATATAAAATATCTTGGGGGTAACTCTAAGCATGTGAAAGATTATGAATTTGTAGTTCTACTTTATATTCATAATATAGTTTATTTTAAAGATTTATTTATTTACTTTATGTATACAAATACACTGTAGCTGTCTTCAGACACACCAGAAGAGGGCATCAGATCCCATTACAGATGGTTGTGAGCCACCATGTGGTTGCTGGGAATTGAACTCAGGACTTCTGGAAGAAAGACCAATGCTCTTAACCGCTGAGCCATCTCATCAGCCCAATAAAGATCTAAAAAAAAAAAAAAAACTACCAAAGCAAACCTATTTATTCTCTAATGTAAAAACTCATCTTTGGAACAAGTTAAGTGTCCAATGGTTACAACAGATAGGAGGTCAGAGGGAGCTAGCCTGGCCTGGACTCTGCCTCTCCACAGCTGACAGACTCCAACAGAAGTGTATTTAAATCTCCAGTAGACAGAGCTGGGCGGGGGAAAAGAGGGATGACTCTGAGTAAGATGCAGGCTGCTGTATTTTAACCAGTGGTTCTTGGGGAGAGGTTCTTGGAGAAAACAAAGTCACTTCCCTGTTTTGAACCAAAACTTATAAGAAAAAGACCTACAATTTATTGTTTAGTTAAAATAAAATTCTAATGTCCCTAGTCACAAGGGACCAGTTCCACTTTGAACACTAGGAACTTAAAAATCTGAAAACATTTGGGGAAAAAAGGAAAATTGGCTTTCTATTTAATTGGCAAACATTCCAATGAGAGGGTCTGTTTTTGTTGGCATGTGTTATAGTGTATATACATGTCTCTTTAAGGAGTTTATACATGATTCAGAAAAGATGGTTGGTAAAATCCTAATTATTTCTTTCTGTTAATTTATCTCAATAAAAGACCACTAGAACTCCCAAGAAAGATTTGAAGCAAGATATTTAAGAAGATATCAGAAGATGGAAAGATCGTCTACGCTCATGAATTGGTAGAGGTAACGTAGTAAAAATGGTCATCCTACCAAAAGCCATCTACAGATTCAACACAATCTCCATCAAAATTCCAACACAATCCTTGACAGGTATTGAAAGAATTCTCAACTTCATATGGAAAAACAAGAAACTCAAACCAAAAAAAAAATCCTGAACAATAAATGAACTACTGGGGTCTCATCATTCCTGATTTCAAGTTGCCCTAATGAACTATCACGTGGTTGGCTTAAAAACAAACACGTTGTTCAGTGCAATCAAGTTGAAGTCCTAGACATTAATACACACACAACTAAACACTTAGTTTTTTAAATAAACCAGAAATACACACTAGCAAAAAGACATAATTTTTTGAAAAACAAATGTTGCTGGTCTAACTGGACGTCTGCATGTAGAAGAATGCAAATATATCCATATCTACCACCCTGCACAGAGTCTAAGTGGATCAAAGACCTCACCATAAAACCAGACACACTGAACCAGATAAAAAGGAAAGTGGGGGATAGCCTTGGATGCATTGACATGGTAGAAAACTTTGTAAACAAAGTTTCTAAACAAAACACCAACAGAGCAAACACTAGGATCAACAATTAATAAATGAGACTTCATGAAACTTTAATTTTTCATGTTCAGTTCCTAACTCTGAGAAACCTGTTTTTCTAATGAGAGACAGAAAGAAAGTGGATCTGGAGGGGGAGGGGGGAGAAACTTGAAGGAGTAGAGGGAGGGAAACTATAACCAGGATCTATTGTATGAGAAAAGGATCTATTTTCAATAAATGAAAGATGGGGAAAAATAACTTAAGGTATAGTGTGAGTCTCTTACATCCCTTGTTTGTGTCTAATTCATGTTAGAGATATACACAGCAATTTGAATAGCACCTCTGTGACATTTCATGTTTCACAATGGCCTTTTCCAATGATAAGAGTTACTTTAGTGACTATAATCAAACCTGACTACAGACTGGCTGTATACTGTTGTACTGGCTGGGTTTGTCTGTTCACTTGACACAAACTGGAGTTATCACAGAGAAAGGAGCCTCCCTTGAAGAATAGCCTCCATGAGATCCAGCTGTAAGACATTTTCTCAATTAGTGATCAAGGCGGGAGGGCCCATTGTGGGTGGTGTCATCCCTTGGCTGGTAGTCCTGGGTTCTACAAGAAGGCAAGCTGAGCAAGCCAGGGGAAGCGAGCCAGTAAGCAGCACCCCTCCGTGGCCTCTGCATCAGCTCCTGCCTCCAGCTTCCTGCCCTGTGTGAGCTCCAGTCCTGACTTCCTTTTGTCATAAACAGCCATGTGGAAGTATAAGCTGAATAAACCCTTTCCTCCCCAACTTGTTTCTTGGTCGTGATATTTTATGCAGGAATACAAACCCTGAGCTGGGCAGTAGTAGTGCACGCCTTTAATCCCAGCACTTGGGAGGCAGGCAGGTTTCTGAGTTTGAGCCCAGCCTGGTCTACAGAGTGAGTTCCAGGACAGCCAGGGCTACACAGAGAAACCATCTCTCTAAATACCAAAAAGAAAGAAAGAAAGAGAGAGAGAGAGAGAGGGAGGGAGGGAGGGAGGGAGGGAGGAAGGAAGGAAGGAAGGAAGGAAGGAAAAGAAAAAAAGAAAGAATAGGAATACAAACCCTGACTAAGACAGCTGTTCTCCATCTCTTCCACTCTCTTTCTTTTTTCTCTCTTTAACGCTGAGTATTAATGTACTATTTTCACTTAGATCTCCTGACAATGCAAAATTTAACACTCATCTCCATGAGACCAGTGTTTCCGGTCACCATGATAAAATAAATAGCAAACCTGAGCAGTGGTAGTAGTAGCTTAGCAAGCTGGTTTTTTACTCGTTTAGTATAATTAAAAGTTTCAGAATTAAAATCCTGAAATATTTCAATTGAAAGATTTTTGTAAAAAAAAAAGGTTTGAAGCACCATTTCATTCTGCTGTACACAAGACTTCTGAGAAAACGGAGAGGCCCAATTTACTTAGTTTTACATTCATTTCTTATAGCCATTTGCATTTTCTCAAGCAAACGTGTACACACACACACACACATACACACACACAAGCCGAACATGACAAAGTGTCTTCCTAACATTCTGGAGAATTAATGCTTGCTACACATAGCTAAGATCTAGTGTGTAAACAGTGGTAATAAACGCATACACTTACCAAGGATAATCCATATAAGAAGAACAGCGTAAATATGACCAGGAAACCAGTCATCACTATAATCTGGTTAGACTTTATGATAATTGCAATGAATATGGAAATAATGAAGATAAAGCCAACATAGATTAAGCCCCAGGACAGCCTAAACAAAGACAAAAGGCATTTACGTTAGTTAGCCTTTTAAATAAATACCTTCAAATCTACCAAAGTGCCTGAGTACAATACTATTACTCTCGTATGTGGTTTATTAACTATGATATTGATAACGGCAGAAGTACACTGTGTGTGCTCTTCTTCACAATTCTCCATCTTCTTTTCCTAAGGTAATCACGTTGACAAATGTCCTGCTTATGAGCTCCGTGCATTCTGACTTCCATCACCACACAGTAGTGGCAGGTACCAAATATTAGTATGGCACCAGCCAATGGAAAGAATGTCACAACCAGCTAAGAGGCTATGAACCAAAGTATGGCCTTGCTGGTGCCTGGAGGCCAGGCATCCATATGTTTCTATCGCACAAATACTATGACCACTGTATAAACCGTTCGTTGCATGCTGTGGGTATTATATGTAACTTGCCTTTATCAGTCAACATTGTCTGTTATAAACGGAGCTTATGATATTTCATTATATTAATATATTCTAGTGTTCTTCTGAAATTAGATAATCGTTTCCTATTCTCCTTCCCATTATAGTGATGAAAAGAATCTTATTACATTTGTTTTTATGTAAGATGTAGGAGGATATGCCTAAAGTGAAATTACTGAATTAAAGTTTATGACATCAGTCTTATTAGATATTACCTAATTGTAAAGCTGGAAGGAGACTTAAGAACTGACGGTCAGTCACATGTCAATCAAAGGCCTCTCCAATCGTGAAGAGCTTGAGGACCTCTGCAGACAACACTACCATACTTCTTCCCAGAGAACAGAAAACCCGCTACTCTGCTGCTTCCGTCACACATTTCCTAACCCTGCTATTTCCTTACCTGAATGGATATAAGTTATGACACACAATTACATCTTTACACGTGTGTGTCATTTTGCTTTAGATGTGCTGGTGTTCACACTTTTTACAAGGTATTAAAGAACAGCATGCATTAGATAAGACAAGACCGTAAGGGTCCGCGAGTCCAAACTTCTCATTTACAAGTAATAGAACCGTAGTCCCTCTCACTAGTCAATGGGTGTGTAAAATGTCACAAAATAAATCATTAACAAGGTGCAAACGGTAATGACAGGCATTCATTCTGTTCAGAGTTCTTTCTTCTGTTTGAAACCATATAACTAACAAGAGTGCATCTCCTGCAGAATGCGGCCAAAGATGCATGCTTTGCAACCCTGCACCCCAGTAAAATATGTTTAGCTGAATTAGTTACTTACTTAATTTTTAATCTTATATCGTTATAATGAATTGGGCTGTGTTAGAAACATCAGCATTTTTTGAAAAGTGTAACATGTTCTGTAAATTTACTTCCTAAGCACAGAAGAGACTGCTTTAAGGTAGAATTAAAAAAAAAACACAGTATAGGAGAATCATGAAGCAAAGTCATTAAAATAATTATTTAAAAAGAGAACAAGCTATAGGGGTGGAGTTGGGGAGACGATATTTAAAAACTTAGACAAAATCTTCTTGCCTGGAAAAAATACATGCATCGTATTATGGCATTAGTAGAAGTCATACTCATATCCAAAAGATGTCTGATACTTGGGAAAGATGTTTCCAAAGCATCTTCTCTCTTAGTTCAAAGGATGTACATATCAATGCACTTTTCCAAGTCTTAATTTATATGTATGCTAAGAATCATTCTGAAAATGAAATCAGCATCGGAATTCCATTATCTCCTTGGTTTTCATGCCAGCCTGCTGGTGCTTCCCTAATTTAAGGTGACTCTGGGCATCTGCCTCCAAGGACTTGTCTTGAGCTAAAAGGAGACTTTTCTACAGAAGTTGCTCTCCCCCTCTCTCCCTCTCTCCCTCTCTCCCTCTCTCCCTCTCTCCCCCCTCTCCCTCTCTCTCCCTCTCTCCCTCTCTCCCTCTCTCCCCCCTCTCCCTCTCTCTCCCTCTCTCCCTCTCTCCCTCTCTCCTCCCTCTCTCCCTCTCTTCTCCCTCTCCCCCTCTCTTCCTCTCTCCCTCTCTCCTCCCTCTTCCCCCTCCCCCTCTCTCCCTCTCTCCTCCCTCTTCCCCCTCCCCCTCTCTCCCTCTCTCCTCCCTCTTCCCCCTCCCCCTCTCTCCCTCT
>NW_021621692.1:3027797-3089413 GCF_004785775.1 Grammomys surdaster
CCCCCCCCCCCCCCCCCTCCCCCCCCCCCCCCCCCTCCCCCCCCCCCCGCTTCCCTCCTAACAGACCTGAATGGCAGGACATACATCCAGTCCTTTATTATTTCTCAATTCTCCAATACAAAACTTCTCACTTTTTAAAGACATGGGTTCCTCCTTTTCTATTTCCCAATCCACATACATTAAAATTAAGATTATCTTTGTTGGTAACTATATTCTACACAGAAAGAAAGGTTTCTGGACCATAATTTTTACTTCAGGGAACACACGAGTTGCTAAATTGGTCAATAAATAATGATTCGTCCTGTCCATGAAGTTTTACCATTCCATACACATAGTTTGGGGCTTTGGAGAAGGAGTTTTCTTGTTCATATATGTTTTAAGTGGTGTTTGAGTTTTCGTTAGCTTTGGTTTATCAAGAAGGGTCTCAGTGTCTCTCTCTATGCAACTCACGCAGCTCAGAATCTCCCCATCTTCCTGTGTCCACCCGGCCAATGCTAACATTGTACGCCTACATTGTCTGCCCAACCAAATATTTTCTTGATTTGAGTCCGAGAATTATCCCTTAAGAATCAATATCAAAACATGTCATGTTTCTTTTGAACTAAAATAAACACATGATTTTTTTTCCTTTAAACCTGTCAATATACATTTTGTCAGTGATACCAAATTCTGTGGTTTGTTTCTGAGGAGTTTAGACCTTATATCATTTGCATTTCGACCAACTAAACTCTCACTATTTTCATAGGTCTTTATTTCTATGAAAAGTACTCCCCTTTCTTATGTCACAAATACATAAACAGTTGTGTCCAGGTATACATGCAAACATATGCATGTATTTCAAAATTACTTTGAAAAGCGTTTGCAGAGTGGGGCAAGATACAAATATGAATGTATAATTCAAGTCCTGTTAAGTCCTCCCTACCCACCGGCCTTTATGTTATGACCTGATCAGATTACATCACTTAATATCCACGCTTCAATATGTCCATGGTTGGCCACGCCCATAAACATCTCATTCCCTTTACAAGGTTGCTTTCTTCACAGAAAGAAGTGTGGAGAAGGCAGCTCATAACTAGGAGAAGATCAAGCAGAAATGCCATCGGGTCTCCAGCACTGAGACCCAGCCCTGGCATTCATCATCTCCCCGACGCTGGGCAACTAACTGCCATATTTTCGTTTGCCTTTACTTTCCTCATCTACAACCTTGATGATGGCATCTCGATCATAGAGGTTGCAAAGGAAAAAGCCAGCACTGAAACCATGCTCAGTGAGTTCCATCTATCCTCCATGGAAGATTTAACAAAGACTAAATCTAATAGTGAGGGCAAACAGCCAGTAGCCCACAAACGGGCTGATTCAACGGTGTCCAACTCAAACGGTGGCATTGTAAAACAATAACACTTCCGCTGTTTTGCGATCTCAATCTCAGACTCACCAGAATGCAGGGTCTTGCAGACCCATGACTTTCATGAGCTCCTTATTCTGTTTTCTCTCTTTAGTAACATTGCGTGATGCAAAATAGACAAACGAGGAGAAGTAAAGCAAGCAGAACAAGATAAACACTTCATACTGAAAAATATCTTTAGAAATAAAAGGCAATGTCTTCATATTGATCGCATTGACGGACATTAACTCCTCCATCACGGAGTGGTTCGTGGTGACCTAGAGAAAGACAAAAGCAAATAGAAATTAAAGGATACAATTTGACAAAACTGGACTAAGCGTTGGAGGTACACTTATGCCAGCTTCCTAGTTGGAATGCTGCAGTGGTCCAGTAACAATGTTTACTGTTAGAGGGAACTGAGTGTGTTGGCTTGCATGTTTGAAGCAGTGCAGAACGAGGCAAGGAGGAGGAGAAATGGGATGAGGAATTGTGGGAGGGAGGACCACCAAGAAGTGGGAAGGGAGGACAACGGGTGGAATGTAAAAAAAAAAAAAATAATAATAATAAAAAGAAAAGAAAAGTGTAAATCAGGGTGTTTTGTCTAAAAATTCTCTGTCATAAAATCAGAAGTTTACATAATTGCTAGTTTGAGTACACCCCTCTGCAATGCATGCGGAAACTTCATCCTCAGCGTGATATTACAGGGAGAAGGAGGATGTTTAGGGAAGTAAGTCACGGAGCCTCACCCTCCCTCGTGGATAGATGAGTGACTCATCAAACGCTTGGCAAGTGTGTCCTAATGTGCAATTTGCCCTTTGGCTCCTCTGCCAAATGAGAACACAGTGTTCTTCTTCTCTCTGCCCTTTCCCTTTTGCCATGTAAAATCTGCTAGACTGTGACAGCCATGGGGCATGAGCTTGTTGAAGCCTCTTGTACACTCGTCAGACTTGAGAGCTATGAAAAATAACTATGTTCTTTATGAATTTCCCAGCCTTGGGGTATAGTTACTGTGGGGCAAATAACCTGGGAGATCACCTTTCATTAAAATGTTGATGCCTCTGAAGTTAATTATGGTAACCACCGGAACTTTCCAATCGAGCACTTACTTCTATAATAGCAGCATTAATGGCAGTTTGCAAGGCCACAAACCCTCTTTTCCAGTATCTGGACACTGAACAGTAAACGTGAGGATATACATCCCAGCAATGAGCTGTAAGCACAAGGAAAAGTATAGCCGTCATTAAGGGATAAAACCGGATTGGGAACGAGGAACAAAAACGTGAGAGAAAATGACGCGGAAGAGACGCCACTAGTCAGAACTTTTAACCTCATACAGAAGATAGGCATGGTGGGGCCCACCTGTAATCCTAGTACTCAGGAAATAGAAGAAAAAGGCTTCTGGGCTAGCCTAGGGTATGTCATAACCCTATCTCAAGCAAAGCAAGCAAGCAAACTAAATAAAGTAATTTTGCGATGAGGCGGACATGTTAAGACGAAGGGCGGATAGTGTAGAAGAAGCAGCTACCCTGACACACACCACAAGACTAGAGATAGAGCAACACAAGCTCCCTGAGACCCGAAAAACAAGGCTTTGGGGTTTCTATATCGAAACCACACACACACACACACACACACGCACGCACACACACCAATCCCCAATTCTGTACCTAGAAGCCTAAAGTGGGATACAAGCATAGAAAAAAAGTTTGTCCCAGAATAACCAGGAATTAATAGTTATAGTAAAATGCACACCTCCGGGTGGAGGTGTTATTGCGATGCAGGATTTCAAGACTCCTGACAAGCTACTGCGTGGACACGGAATGACTAAGACAAAGGGATATAGCCCTTTCTGGAGGAGAAACAGAAAATGGGGAGGGGCACCACCTGTATTCTGCAAGTCTCTGGAACTATCTTCCCAATAGTTCCGTGTGGCCTCTCCTGCGTGGAGAATACAGCTTCTACTCTGCATTCGAGTGGCTCTGGATAGTCCTTTTGCTAGAAGTTACAAGACTCACAGATCTATGACAATTTTATTTATAAAGACTGCTTGTCCCTTTATGTGATTCTTCTCACAAAAATGGCTCCGTCCCAGAGGGAACTTCCCCGCCACCATAAATATCTAAAGGAGCTCTATCGTCTCTACCATCTTATCTCGTTAGTATATCTTTTTTATCCTCCCACCTCTGAGGAGAACAATTCAGACAAACAGGCCCCATGGTTTTCGTTCACTGCATTCTGCAAGAACCTGCTAAAGAATATGTAGTCTGCACACGGCACATGAATTGCATTAGTCTGCACACAGCACGTGAATAGTATTAGTCTGCACACGGCACATGAATAGTTTTAGTCTGCACACGGCACGTGAATTGTATTAAAGCACCGATTCTACAGATTGCACCAATTTTACTCCTCCATGTCTTTTAACCCATAAGCCTTCCTCCTTTTCCTGGCTCTGCTGTCTTCTAAGCAGCCATCTGGTTTCATTACATTCGCCCTGGACTTCCTGCAACTCAAATTCTCTGGGCTGAATCAGGAGTGCTCTCTTTTAATCTTGGACAACTTTCCACAAGCTTGCCTTAATTAAAGTACTTCAATGGCTATTCGTAGCCTAGTTTACAAGATACTAAACAGGGCCTAACACTTCTGCGGCTGCAAAATCGTTGTCCCCTCACATGTCGTGGCTTTTCATGCTTTTCCTCCAGCATTTGATAAGACGCCTTCATATACCTTTATCCTACTAGGACACAGTATCTCCAGCTCCTCACGCTTGCTGTTCCTTTGGTCTTAATTTAAAAGCCATTTCCCTAATCCAAAAGTCCATTAAAAATCCTAGGTCTGAGTTACAAGTGCAAGTCTCTTCCCTGGCCCTCATACAATGCTTGCCTCCTCTGTTTAACTGAGACTTCATCTGACACCGGGATCTAATCATCATTCCCTTAGTCCCGTGAGTGCAAAAGATACGTGCCGAATTATTCTGTAGTGCTGTAAAATCCATCTCTAAAATGAATACAAGTACAGTAATAAAATATTACTCTATTCTCTCCCAGGAAATAAAAGGTATCTCTTGACCACCCAATCCTATCCATTCCTTCTTTTCAAAAACATAAAGACAGTCACAATAGGATTGTATATTAAAAAGTCACCTAATAAGTCCTCTTTCAAAAATGGATTTCCATAAATTAGATGTACTTTTAACTTGTAAGAGAAAGTGTCATTAAATATGATTCCAATAGCATATGGTATATTCTCCAAAAACACTTCATCCAACTCTTTTTCACTTGGTACCCCAATGATTCTTGTTCCTGCGGAGTGTAAGATGAAAATAGGTGTACTGGATTAAATGACATCCCACCACAACAGAACGTAATATGAGACTGAACCATCATTTGGTAGACTTTTCCACTTAAACTAAGCAAACTAAAAGGCAACCTAGAAAATATTACTTTACTGTTTCAAAGAGTCCAGTTGTGCATGAGAATTACATGTTTTAATAAGACACGTTATGGATGAGTGGGCAAAATCATGCTCTTAAGTATAGACTAATCAATCATTGCTGTTAATATATATCCCTGCTAATTAAAAAATTTCAGCCTGAAACAAAAGCAATTTGCATGACTTAGGTCTTATGCAGAAACAAAGGCAACAAACAGACTCTATAATAACCAGAGATTTTATTAGTTAAGAATTGAATATTAAAGAATAAATAGTCAGACAACACCCAGGTTGCTCATTAATGAAATATGTGTTTTCTTTGTCTTCATTACAAAATGGGCCCAATTTAAAATCACAACCTTTAAAGGCTTTGAATTCTGTACTATATATAGGAAAGAATATCCCTTCAGATTGCATGTAATTAGTGCTCATACTTATGAACTTATTGTTAAATAGCCATGATCTAATTACTTAGATTTCGGCAAGCTATAAATATTGATCATTGCATATTCGTGCTAAAAGCATACAGATTCACGGGTGCTACATTTCTCCTAGTTGCTGTTTTGAAAATTTGTGAGTTTTCTTGCTTTTTCATGCTCCAATACAAACATAGGCTTCCATGAATAGAACCCCTATGAAGCTGAAAAATATTAAGATCTTGTTGTGAAAGAAAAATAAAAACCTAGGTAGAATACATGTCATCTTGATACTTGAGTTGATTAGAAGGCTGTCTAACTGGAACTTCAACGTAATATGTACATATATTTTTAAACAATATAAACCAATAAGACTAAATCTTTTTTCTCGATAGCATATTTACCTTTCATAGTTTGAGCAAATGTTGTTTTGTTCATTATCTGTTGGGTCATGTTAGAGATTGGTGTATATACAACCATTAAATAAGATCCATTAAATTCATCTATACTTCCAAGATCCTGAGGAGGGACTTCAGGGACCTGATTATTTTCTTTGAAATAGGAAAGCAGACCCATATACAGTCCTATAATAATTGGTATGCTCCATTCCTATAAAACAGTTTTTTGAAAGAGAAAATAATGAGCCTAGATTTGTTTCTCTTCAAATTGGTCAGCACTAAAGAACTTTAAAGTCAGGTTCAATTTTTCCACATAATTGGTTTCTCATTGCGATTTGTTCTTCAGGGAAAAGAAAACTCGGTGAAGGACACATTCTGTTACCAGTTGCCCGTGTCACTCTCTGGTCTAAAGTTTTTCGTTAAGTCGCGAACAGTTTCAGAAGTCATCTGGAAACTTAATGGGATACTTAACAGTGTGAAAATCTCAATCGCCTGGAAAGCCAATTCTAGACATAAGGCACAAATGTTCCAGATAGAACTCAAGCTGGCAAATCGCAATGTTTCTTGGTAGCTGCCCTATTTTTATTAGGAGCAAAAGGAAATGCAGGCTGAACATAGTGGTCCATGCCTTTAATCCTGGTACTAAGGAGATATAGGTGAATCGCTTGTGGGTTTGAGGCCAGTCTGGTCTACAGAGCAAATCCAGGACAGCCAGGGCTCTGTTATACAGTGAAACCCTGTTTCAAAAGAAGAAATAAAGAGAAGAGAGAGAAAGAAAGAGAGAAAGAAAGAAAGAAAGAGAGAGAGAGAGAGAGAGAGAGAGAAAGAAAGAAAGAAAGAAAGAAAGAAAGAAAGAAGGAAGGAAGGAAGGAAGAGACAGACAGACGGGAGGAAGGGAGGGGAAGGAAGGAAGGAAGGAAGGAAGGAAGGAAGAAAGAAAGAAAGAAAGAAAGAAAGAAAGAAAGAAAGAAAGAAAGAAAGAAAGAGAAAGAATGAAGCTAAAGGAAATTAGTAGAAACATCATAGGAGATACTCTCCAGTGAATTAAGAATAGCCATAATTTCTTCCTTCTTGATATGATGCTAGAACACACTTCGTTAAGGCCCAAGAACACCTCTCCCTAGTCTGGCAAACATACAGGCAAAATATGAAACAAACATTAACCACAAAGCACTCTCAAAACAATGTAGAAAGAGAAGATTCAGTTGAATTTTTACATTAATAAACATTTTAGCTTAACAGTGCCAGACTTTATCTGAACAAATCATTTATGTCCTCATCTTTAGAACTTACTTTCAAATATTGGCACTGTATGTTCATTTTTTTTAAAGTGACCACATTAAGTCAATATAGCATAAATGATTTGAAACCTGTAGGTTTTGACCAGAGCATCCTCTTAGATACAAATGGGAATAAAAGCTGAGTTCTTGTCAATGGAAACTGGGTAGACATAATACATGCCACCTCCAGGCCTGATTTATAGACCCTTACCCAACCTACAATATGCTCTGTCTCAGTTCTTCTGCCTTGTCTTATGAGTAGTTCAACAGAGGTTACTGGGATCAGAGGAGATGGCAGATCCCTAGACGAGGAAACCTAGGTACCTGGATGAATGGAAAGAGTCTTTGTCCCACTCGCTTGCTTCTCTTGTACACTGTACCAAAAATAGTAAGAACAAAACATCTGTAACACATGAAGCCACTGAAATTTGTACTATCCGACACTTCTCAAAGCATCCGGTTAGTACAAACCAGCAATGTTATTCTTTTGTGATCCTTGGAAATAACCTTTACATAGAAAATCAATAGTTTTGGATATAAAACAGTAATATTAAATTTTTCTCAATTTATACTTACCAACTTTGTATCATGTCTTGGTTCCCACTGTAGAATATGGGATGATTTGACCTTTGTTATGGTTTTATCATACAATTGAATTCTTTTCTTTATCCATTTTTTTTAAAATGTAATACTCTTAGTCTTCATGATTCTATTGTATTGGTCATAGACCATTACGAGTTTCTCAATCAAAGAAACATATATAGAAGTACCTACCTCAAAAGTAATAAATATAGTCTGCTGATTAAACTGTTATATTTGAAATACTCAGGCAGGGAAAGAAGGCTGAGGAGAGGGTGGAATGTCTGCACATACCAATAAGCTCTCTCTCTTCATCCGCCATTTCTTGAGCAGATTCTTGTGCAGAAGCGCTCGGGTCTGCTGGCGCATGCTTAGCTCCTTCATACTCCCCTTACCTGCTCCTTAAGTGAACAAACAAGGCATCAAAAACAGAAGTGGAGTTGGGAAAACCTTGACTCTATTTCTGATTCAAATATGTACTATACTTAAGAACCATAAATGCAATGTTGTAAAATATTAATGCGACAATTTATGACTAAATTTTACCTCAAATGCATTCACTTTAAGCTATGTGGAGGGACGGGTGACAGTGACAATGGGGGCGTGGTTATCCTAACACTTCCACAACAAAACAGAACATTCCAATGAGGGGGGACCACCATTAGGGTGCAGGACACATATAATAATATTTTAGATCAGAATTCAATGATGTGAATAAAGTAATCTTTTAGTTTCATCCCATTAACACTCATTTTGTTCCTTGCATTTTAGTCAAAAACAATCCCATAACTAATCAAATCAACAACAAAATTCTGATTGCTTAAAATCGCCTGAATGATAAATTCATCAGATACAATCTCAATGAAATATGTTCATAATACTTATGTTCAGATTTAAATATAATAAAATTTTAACTGAATAACACTTACCAGAAGAGCTGAGCTTTAAAATAATAATTAAAACTCTAAATTACTTGATTCTGACACACCAGAAGAATAAGTATTCTCTCAATTTTGTGAATATAAATGACACTCAAAATGTAGAAAGCAAAGTTCAAAATAAGTTAGGAAGGAAGGAAGGAAGGAAGGAAATAAATAAATTGAGTGGAAACATAGTTTTGCCCAGAAAATTTTCATAAAAACAAATTTTTAAAACCGTTGTAATTTTTACAGTCTTATTTAATCTTTCCTAAATTTACATGACAAAATAGAATACAATTCTTTCTTTGGCTAGAATGGAAGTAAACTAGAATCAACTGCTGTGTTTACAAAATAAAATCTGGTTGGGGGGAAAAATAAAAATTAGCTCTTAAATCACTTTAAAATACCTAAGTGTCTAAGTGAACCATCTGAAAAATAGATTGATCTTAGCAATATCCACCCATCTATTTGGCAAAGCACAAAAACACAGCACTAAGCTATACTCACTACGGGGGAATGTTCACGTTCCCTGGAAACAGTCACAGGCTTCTCTTTTTCCCTAGTGCAACAGTTTGAGCAGTATCTCTGGTTCCGTAAACATTCTTTAAGTAGGTGGCTGCTCTCAGTGGTTCCTACCCACACTGGTTTCCGAAAGGGGATGTGGTCAATCCAGGCTGCACATGACGAATCTGTTTTGTTTTCTGTGTCCTCTCTCTGTGTAAGCTAGTTAGTCTCCTGGGAAAATACTGTTCTGTGATTGGTTGAAAATAAAACAAACCCTATGTCTGTTCATTCGGCCTTTTAACTCCAGGAAAAAATAAAGCAGATAAGGAAAACTTGCTCAAGCCCTTCAGATACGATGAGATCAAGATGGGAAAGAAGATAAAAAAAAAGCTAGAATAAAAATAATAACTAAGAACTTGTATGAGAAATACTAATTCACGTTTCCTCACTGTGCATAGCTAAACACAGACGTCAGTTTTTAACTTGGCAAACTCATGCTAACTGGGGAAAATAACTGAAGCCGGAAGTTTCTCTTCTTTTCCTATTTTTCCTTTAAAAGTAACTCAATGCATATTTCTACCTTGAAGAAATTCTTACAGTAGACAAATGAAGAGTTGTTTTCAAACACGTTTCTCCTACTCTGATCACAGCCGTGTGGGATTTTATGAGTTAAGTAGACTAATAAAACAGATTTTTTTGTGACTAAAACACATAAAAGGATTCAGATTTTTTTTTATGCATTGATACTAGTCTACCTGAAATCCATTCTGTTCTCATTGCACAGTGTATCTGAAAGGCACAGAAAACTTTTTTGGCCTGCTACAGCAAATGTCAAAACAGAAAAGCAAAGTCCAGAAGTTGAGAAATCTCAAATATTTGTCATGGCTCTTTATCCACATGTGTTAATAATCCTAAGTCAGAGAGATGTTCCACAGTATAGGGGACAATTTTAAGACAGTAACAGTTACAGCCATAATAATATACTTGGCAATTAATTCTACTTTTAAAAGTAGACACAAGTGAAATGCCATGTCTTTTACATTGGAAACTTTCAAAACAAACAAGGTAACAAGGGTATTCTAAATGCCTCAGGACTGTGGAGAAAAATGTCACAAACACTTAAAAAATTGTTTCAATCATAGAACTAATCTTTTGAAGTAACCTAGAATATACTTCAGGTTTCTGTTAATTTTATTGCTGTAGTTGTTTGACAGTCTTTATATTCTACTTTTGGTAGTTAATGATTTTTAATAAAAAGTGAAAAGTTCTTTCTTAGAAATTTTATGTTATGCACTTAATTGCTAGCCTTCTTTACTTCTTGTTTGTTTGGTTTACACTCATGTATTACATCCCAACCCCAGTTTCCTCTACCTCCACTCCTTCCAGTCCCTCCCCCATATCTACCCTCTCCCCAAGTTCTAGTCCTCCTCCATTTCCCTTCAGAAAGGAACAGGCCTCCCAGGGATTTCAACGAAATACGCCATAAAAGTTACAATAAGTCTAGGCGCTTGCGTTCACGTCAAGGCTAGATGAGATGAACCAACAGGAGGAAAAGGGTCCCAAGAACAAGCAAAAGAATCGAAGGCAAATCTTTTTCACTCCACTTTTCTTAAAATTTTATTAAAACTCACATGCTTTATTGGCCTCTTATTTTTCTCATATTTGTTTGAGACAGAGTCTCTCACTGAACTTGGAGCTAGGATGTTCTCTTTAATATGCTTAATTTATTGTGGTGACACTATTTTTGACTTTGAATGTCAAGAGAATCTTATAAATAGTGACCTAACATGATGAGGAAGCTGCAGCCTCCAATTGGGAGCTGGAAATACTGGGTAAAATATGTTCCAAATTAGAAGGTGGGATATAGAACTAAACTTAAAAATAAGGAGTAAAGGATACTGAAAAGTAATAAACTATCAGAAAAATGAGCAAAGAGTGAGGGCATATCCACCTAGGTTCTAAAACCAAAAAGAGAATTTAAAATTTAGCTGTGTGAGTAGCAGCTCAGGTAATCAAGCACATCTGGAATATATTGAATTAAGATCTAGGCCTCTGGTGTCTTCATGTGTCCGTGACCCAGGCTTTATCACTGACAGGTAGACAATCGACAGTTGATTTTCCTACAATAATCTAGATGTGTTGCATGACTATTCAGTGCTAAATATAGCCTAGGAAAAAAATCTCACATCTTCTACTCCAGGGAATAATATGGATATAAGTTTTCTGTCCAATCACTGCAATATATAGAAAATGAAAACCCAGGGATGGAGAGGTGGCTTAGTGGGTGGAAGCATGTTCTCCGATCCCCACACCAACACGAAAGAGCTGGATGTGACCATGCACATGCATAGGAGCAGACTGCTGTGCTGGGCAAAGACAGAGGGATTGCTGGTGCTTACTGGTGCTTACTGGTGCTTACTGGCCACCAGCTCAGCAAATCCAATGAAAGATCCTGTCTCAAAGAAACAAGGCAGAGTATGATAAAGCGGACACCCAGTGCTTTTCTCTGGCCTCCTCTGGCATTCCATCCACACGTGTGTACACACATGACGTTCGTGCACATGACATACGCTTTTAGCTCTTTTTTCGTTTCTTTTTTTGAGATGATAATACGGTGAGCCGTTACCTCCTGCCCTTTCTCCCTCCAAACATTTCCATCCACCCCTACTTGCTTGATTTCAAATTCATGGCCTCTTGATCATTAATTTGTGTTGCAACACAATTTTTAAAAATAAGTAATACATTCCTCTCTCATACAGTACATTCTGATCACAGTTTTCCCTCCCTCCGCTCATCCCTGCTCCCCCTTCCCCTCCCTTTCTTGCCCAGATCGACTTCCTCCATTTCCCTACTGAAAAGACCAGGCCCCCAAGACAACAACCAACCATGACAAAACAAAATGTAATAAAACAAGGCAAAAGCCCTCATATCAAGAGTGTACAAGGCAATCCGATAGGAGGAAAAGAGTCCCAGGAGCAGACAGAGTCACCCCTCCCACTGTTAGGAGTCAGACAAAAAAACACCAAGTTCACTGCCATAACATTTATGCAGGGGACCTGGTACAGACCTTTGAAGGCCCTATGCTTAAAAAAAAAAGAAAAAGAGGACTTAAAGAGTGGCTGTGTACATGTGTGTTTCATTTGTCATATTTTAGGTGCGGTAGACAGGAGTAGATCTTCTTACTAACAGGGATGATATCATAGCAGTTAGTTTGTATACCGTGGAAGAAAAGTTAGTACTATGATCTTGCACTATTTTTTTAAACATTTCTGTCAGGGGCAGCCCTGCTTAGACACTGAAGGCCTAAAAACAGCCATAGGCCCAAAACTCAGCAATAGGCCTGACATACATGCCTGCTAGCACAAAGTCTTGGGTCTCTGTGGGAAAACACTGAAACAGATGACTGGAAACTATTGTAAACAAGCAGCTTTGGTGGAAAATTGCCAGGTTAAATGGTCACAGACCTTGTAGATAGGTAACCTTGGTGGATAGTACCAACTTAGATAAGGACAAATGAATCATATGTACCAATTTAGATAAGGACAAGTGAATCATAGGTGGGGTCATAGTGATCTGTCCCCTGAACCTTCACCCAGCTGACACTCTGTTTGGAAGATATCTGAACTCCCCCTGAACACCTACGCTCCTGAGTCATACCCTTCCCCACTTCCTGCCTTTTTGTGTATATAACCCCTGTGTGAAAAAAGTAAAAATTACAGTTTGATCAGCCTATAGACAAGCCATGTTTCTTTGAGTTTGCCCGGTTTTCCCCCCATTCTCTCTTAGGTGATCTCCCCTTACCCTGTTTAATGCATTGCTGGACAGGATACATTTCCCTCTCAAAATTTTTTCATTCATTAAAATGAGAAACAGAAATGTTGACATATGTATGAAACATGTCATGTACATATATATAATTATTGTGGAGATTAAATGTATTAATAATGTCTAGAAAATTGTAAATACACTCTCCCTGAAAAAAATGGTTATTGCAGTGGTGGCACATGCCTTTAATTCCAGCGCTCGGTGGGCAGAGGCAAGTGGATCTCTGAGTCCAAGGCCAGCCCAGTCTACAGAGTGAGTTCTAGGACAGACGGGGCTATACAGAGAAACCCTGCCTTGGGGGGAAAAAGTTATATGTTCTGATTGTTCTTGTCATCCTAGTATCATTAGCACTCCTGGAACCCTACAAAGAAGACTTAAGCAAGTCAATAGATTTAAATTATATTTCTGCTAGAAGAGAACTTCATGATTAAAAGTCTAACATACAGGTAGACAATGAGAGTGAGAGAGTGAGAGAGTGAGAGAGCGGGGGGGGGGGGGGGGGGGGGGAAGAGAGGATTACTACTAGTAAACAAAGAACTGAAGTTAACAGACACTGTAACCTAGACTATAGAATTTATACTGCAATCTAAGCAACTATGTAAATTAGTTAAATTAGGAGAGAAAGAAAATAACCCATTAGAATGCATAAAATTTTAAAGTAGCACTAATAATTGAGATTAGAAACTTTTTTTTACCATTAAAAATTACAATTTATTAACGGTACAAAGACGACCAATACAAGCTACAGGTTTCTCCTGTTTAGATTATAATACAATGTTAAATAAGGCAGACTTAAAATGTTTTAAGTATTTTAAAACCCAGAGCTTTATCTTTGAAGTATAAAAAAAAAAAGACCAAACTGCCCAAATTTGAATCATAGTTTTCCTTTAAATCAAAAGTAAAGATAACTTGGGTTTGAAAAGACATAAGAAAGACACTAATATTATATACTTTGTGTTAGAATAAGTTAAAGGTTAAAGATCTCTGTTTTAATTCACTTATGATGCCTGACCTCCCCCCAGAAGCCTGTATTTTTAGTTCCAGTGGTGATAATAACGGTACTTTGAAACTGATGTGTAATTCTTCTGTCTTGGTGGCTTTTCTTTTAGAGCTGTTTATGAAGAAATTGATGCTAACCACCAGAAAGGAACTCAAAGTCATAGTGACTGCTGAGGTAAATGACACCAACTTATGCAACTTAACTTTCCTATAATTGCAGTGGAATTATCACATTTTGTATGAATTAGAAACTTAATAGATACACTTAGAGCAGATTACACAGTTAGAGCGAACTCTTTAGTAATTTTTCTTTCTTTTTTTTATTAATCAATGTATTCATTTACATTTCAAATGATATCTCCCATCCTGGTTACCCTCTGCAAACCCCATCCTATCCCCCTTTCCCCTCTCCTCTTTGCCTCTAAGAAGGTGTTCCTCCACCCACTCACCCACTCCCACCTCACTCCTCTAGCATCCCCCTACACCGGGGCATCAAGCCTCCCTCCCCTCCCATTGATGTCAGGTAAGGCCATCCTCTGCTACATATGTATCTGGAGTCCTGGCTCCCTCTCTTTGGTTGGTGGTTTAGTCCCTGGGAGCTCTGGGTGATCCAGTTAATTGGTATTGTTCTTCATGTGGGGTTGCAATCCCCTTTAGCTCCTTCAGTACTTTACCTAGCTCTTCCATTGGGGTCCTTGGGCTCAGTCCAATGGTTGGGTGTGAGTATCTGCATCTGTATTTGTCAGGTGCTTGCAGATCCTCTCAGGGAATAGTCATACCAGGCTCCTGTCAGCAAGCGCTTCTTGGCATCAGCAATAGTGTGGGGTTTGGTGTCTATAGATGGAATGGATCCCTAGGTGGAGCGGTCTCTGGATGGCCTTTCCTTCAGTCTCTGTTCTTTGTTTTGTCTCTGCCTTTCCTTTGGACAGGAACATTTCTGGGTTTTAAATTTTGAGATGCATGGGTGGCCCATCCCTCAACTAGGGGGTGTGCCTATCTATTAGGGGTGATCTCTACGGGTTGTAGCTCCCCTTTGTTGGGTATTTCAGAAATTATACCCACCAAACCATGTTGTAGAACACTAGACTCGCTCCTTCTGTGTCAGTAACCATTACCTCTCTTCCCTCTTTCTTTTTCTTTCTTTTCATTTTTTTTTTCATTTTCAAGACAGGTTTTCTCTGTGTAAGCACCCTGCCTGTCCTAGATTTCACTCTGTAGACCAGGCTGGCTTTGAACTCATAGACATTCACCTGCCTCTGCCTCCAAAGTGCCTGCTGGGATTAAAATTGTGTGTCACCACTGCCTGGATTCTTCAGTCTTTTTTTCTCACTTCTCTGTGTGATGGCTTGAATGAGAATGATACCCCATAGGCTCGGATATTTGGCTGCTTGGTCCCCAGTTAGCAGAACTGGGGGGGGGGGGGAGTTAGGAGGTGTGGCCTTGTTAGAGAAGTCTCACTGGGGGTGAGCTTTGAAGTTTCCAAAGCCTATACCAAACCCAGTCTCAATCTCTCTGTGTCCACAGATCAGGATGTAAAGCTCTCAGCTATTGCTCCAGCATCTGCCTGAATGCTCCCCCACCATGACAACCATGGACTAACCCTCAAAAACTGTAGGCAAGCCCCCAATTTAAAAGCTTTCTTTTATAATATTTGTCTTGGTCATCATGCCTCTTCACAGCAATAAAACAGTAACTAAGACAGATATTGGTACCAGGGACTGGGGTATAACTATGATACAAATGACCATGCTGTTCGTTGGGAAAATATGGAAGATGAGACTTTGGACTAGAGAAGCAGTTGAACAGTATAAGCAGGACTTAAAGGGTCCTTCCAGTAGGAACATGGAAGACAGTAGTACTGGGAGCTACATGGACAGTGGCGGCCCAGCCCAAGAGGTTTCAGAGGAGAATGATATTGGAGATGGTTCTGGTGATATTTTGCCAAGTAATGTGCCTTCTTTCTGTCCTTGTCCAAAATCTCTGCCAGGAGCTAAATTGAAGAGTTTTGGATCAAGTTCATTGCCAAGGGGGATTTTAAGCAGCCTGGTATCAATTATGCCACATGATTATTAGTGATTAGACTCTCAGGCAAATCTACAATGAAAAAAGAGCAAGCAGAGCAAAAAGAAATACAAAACATGGGTTCAGTAAAAAATCTCTGGCCTCTGGAGTTCATCACAGAGACTTCATTGCAGCTTGTTGGCTTTCTGCATAAAACATAACCGGAAGACTCAGTTCCTGCCTTTGCTCATTGAAGAGTGGCCTCACAAGCTAGAGCATTCTGGTTACATATTCTGGTGGAACTCTGTGGATCACCTATCTTCTACAGATCTGTGAGGATGAGCTTGCAGGCCACACCCACACTCCTGCAGCTAGCAATGCAAAATCTGCTGAGGGACGAGGACTTGGCCATCTCTGCTCTGCAGAACCTACCCATGGAGTTCTTCCCACCACTCTTCAAAGATGCCTTCACCCACAAACGATTTAACATCCTGAGGAAGATGGCTCGGGTCTGGCCATTTCCCTGCCCCGCACTGGGTGGTCTAATGAAGATGAAGGCACCGTACCTGGATAGCTTACAAACCGTACTGGATGGGATTGATATACTGCTTAACCAGAATATTCACCCCAGGAATTACAAACTGTGAGTTCTGTCTGGATTTGTGGGCTTTGCACAAGGACTTCTGGACTGTGTGAGCTGGAGATATGACAGTATCTTGCATTCCAGGGGTCAAGTGTAAGAGAAAACCACAAAAGAGAGGTCCAAAGATAGTAGCCAAGCCAAACTCATCGAAAGTGTATATAGACCTGTTCCTCAAACCAAGAGCCTTGGATACATGCCTGCCCTATGTCTTCCAGTGGGTAATAAAGAGAAAAGCTTTGCTCCAGCTTGGCTGTAAGAAGCTGAAGATCAACACAGTAGGTATCCTGAATATCATGAAGGTTCTGGAAATGCTGGACCTGGACTGTGTTGAGGAAGTGGAAGTGTGCTGCACCTGGAAGCTGTCCACTCTGACCATCTTTGCTCCTTACCTGGACCAAATGAACAATCTTCTCACGTTCATTCTCTCTCACATCCACGTGCCTGCCTCCATTACCCCTGAGGAGAAGAAGCAGTTGGTCAGCCAGATCACCTCTCAGTGTCTCAACCTGCAGTGCCTCCAGGACCTCTCCCTGAACTCCATCTGCTTCCTCAAAAGTCAAATGGACCAGCTGTTCAGGTGCCTGGAGGCCCCTTTGAAGATCCTCTCTATCTGATTCCCAGCTGTTAGAATCAGACTTGAAGTCCCTGTCCCAGTGTCCAGGCATCCGACAGCTCAAACACCTGAACCTGAGTGGTGTCATTCTGACCCACATAAGTCCTGAGCCCCTTCGAGTCCTGCTGGAGAGAGTTGCACCCACCCTATAGACCCTGGACTTGGAGAACTGTATGATTATGGACTCTCAGCTCAATGTCTTCTTGCCTGCCCTGAGCCAATGTGTTCAGCTCTTCATGTTCAACTACATAAGGAATCCCATCTCCGTGGCTGTTCTGGACCGCCTGCTCTACCACACCACCAAGCTGAGCTGCTTAAGCTTGGAGATGTATTCTACCCCGTGGAATATTTACGGTGCCCAGGGTGCTCTCCACCATAGGAGGCTAGATGACCTGCGAGAGGAGCTGAGCAAGACAATGATGCATCTAGAACACACCAGTGCAGCCTGGTTCAGTGTCGCACCATCTTCCTCATGGCAACCAGGCCATATGAGTCAGAGCCCAAGTTACATCAGGCAGGGCTGGTCCCCTAACTGGGTAGTTGTGTGGCAAGTGAATCCTTCTAGCTCTCGGGAACAGAAGCCTTTAGTACAGGTGATTCCTGAAGAAAACACAGTACTTGTGATCTCAGGGTGGGGGATGGGGGTGGGGATAGGGATGGGAGATGTTGAGCAGCAAAGGCAACCTCATAAATGCCAACCTAAGATGTTGATGTCCTTTGGGACATGTATATTCAGCAATAAGAGGTGAAGTTTCTAGATGAAGAAACCCTTGAGGGTGTTTACTTCATGGATGGGGGAAAAGAAGTTGCCAGTGTGTTCTTCCCCACTTCGGGCTATAGGGTAAATGGAATACATCATGTTACAGCTTGGCAGGCCCAAATAGCCACTGGTAGCCACCACCTTAATCTCCAGCTCTGAGGCCTAAAGAACGTGCCCACCAGCAGTCCCATCCATCCAAGAAGGCCACAGTTCTGTTCAGAAGGCCGTGTCAGTGTAAAATCTAAACAACTTCACTGAGAGGAATGCAAAGAGCTTCAAGATGGTGCTGTCAGGTGCTGAGGAGTACCACAAACCAAGTGGGAAGGGATAAGCTTAAACAGTAAGTAGGGAACAACCATACACCTTGCTTGAAAATCAGTAAAGCCGACAACACAGTAAAGTAATGTATTTGTTAGTCCTAAGGTACCTAAGTTACAGCTGACCACCACGAACAGATTTATCACCTGACCTTTGTTTGGTCTCCAGATGACTCAGACCTCTTGATTTAGGTGACTGGCCCTATTTACTGTGGGTGGGTGGCTTTATTAGTAATATACTACTGGAGGCTAAATGTAGGACTTTGTGCATGCTAGGCAAATGCCCTACCATTATGAACCTTTAAATCATTACACTGCTCTGTATGTGTTGGATGTAGGGGAATTTTCAGAGTTTAAATTAATGTGTGACAAAGAAAAAAAGAAATACAAAACGTACAGTTTGAGAAGATTTCATGTTGGTGCAAAGTCTTGTGCTCATGGCAATGAGGAGTTTAAAGAAAAACATGATTATGTAGTTGGGGGGGAAAGGGAGTGGTACCCTCAGAACAAGACCCCACCGAGCTCAGCTTCTAATATGCAAAATGAAATTAAAAATGAGTTTATGTAACAAAGAAATCTATCAACTTAAAGCATATGCAAATGCCAGTCATGGAGGAGGCCAGGCTCCAGTCTTGGAAGGGAGCAGAACATCTTGGTTTTGCCATGTGTTGCTGGATTTAGATTAAAGACGGATACAGGAAAGGGTTTTTTGGAATCTTCCTTTGTAGTTAAGGAAAACAACTGATGCCAGGCATGGGGTGGGGGAGGAGTCCTTTCCCTCCCAAACTCAAGTAACCACATTCAACATTCAAATCACCACTTTTGTTTTTGTAGCTTCCATATATGAAATAACATGCAGTATTTGTCTGTGTTCTGATTGATCTTAGTTGACCTAATGTCTTCTAGTTCCATATCATTTTTGACAAATGCATGTCATCCCCTTTTATGACTAAATAACATTCTGTAATAATAATAATAATAATAATAATAATGACATTCCATTTTTATAGAAGAATTTTAATCCAACAACGTGGCTGCTCTGACAAAGAATCACATCCAAAGACCCTGTAGGTCTATGTAATCCAGCCAGAACAAAGATGGGCTCTGGACCACAGAGTATGATCTGGCTAGAATCCCTAACAATGAATTTACGTTAGTTTGTAGAAGGAATCAGTCATGTTTGAAAGTGACCTCTAATTGAGGGACATATGGAAAATAAAATAGCAGGAAATCAGAGAAAGATGACAGAATGAGTCAGAGTTAGGATACACCCAGCTCTTAGGAGAACAGTACAGAAAGAAGAGGCTACTTTAGAACATTTCAGGGAGAGAAAGGTGTGTGTGGCAGTTTCAGTGGAACGGTTTTACAAGACAGGTGGCAGAAAGAACAAGCTAGACACAGGTGAAAACAGAATGACCCAGAGAATTAAAAGAAACCAGAAGATTAGAACAGATTGCCAAAATTAGTATGAGGTCAAGCAGAGCAATTCAGTGAGAAGCCAAGAGGAGCCAGATTGAATCAGTCAGCCTGGAAGATTAGTTTGTACGGAGGCTAGAAGCTTCCAGACCTAGGCCCAGGAAGAGTTAGAACAGAGAAAGAAGTTCTCTGGGCTCAACCCAAGCTTGGCATTCACACAGCTGGGGTACAGCTCTCATCTCATCCCATTCATATATTTTGGTTCAATAATGTATTCAAATAAGGTGTATATACATTTTCTCTATAATTCCTCCATTGATAAGATAACTAGGCTGCATCCATATCTTGACTTCAATGGCTATCACTGCAATGCATGTAGAAATGAAGGGAGAGTGATTACATTTCCTTTGGAGATATATGTATGTATGTATCCAGAAGTGGGATTGTTGGGTCATATGGGAGATCTTTTACATTCCTACTAAATTTGGTTTAGCTCTATTCTAGATGACTACCTTTAAAGGTCGTTATGTTATCTGGACAGTAATTCTATGGCCAGGTAAATAGTTTGTAAATCCTGTCTCCCATTCTCTAGGTTGTCTCTTCATTTTTCACCAGTATTTCCTTTGCTATTAGAAACTTCTTTAAGGAACCTACTAAGAAACAAAATTGTTTTCCAGATTTAAAAAAAAATATATATGTGTTACTATCCTAACCACTGACTAAAGAAATAGAATGCAAAAGAGATAAATTGTGTGTGTGTGTGTCTCTGTGTGTGTGTGTCTGTGTGTGTGTCTGTGAACATACACATGCATATGGGTAAAGATGGAGTGGAAACTGTTCTAAAGGTATCAATAAAGATATAGGAAGAATCGGATTACCAGGCACTTAACAAATGCACAGTCTTTTTTTTTATTGGATGTTTTATTTACATTTCACATGTCATCCCCTTACCCCATCCCCCCCCCGCCCAGGAACTCCCATCCCCTCACCTCTCCTCCTGCTTCTCTGTGGATATGCCCCTACCTACCCCCCCACTCCCACCTTCCCACCCTCAAATTCCCACCCACTGGGGCATCCAGTCCTTCGTGAACAGTCTTAAATATGGAAAAGTATAACTTTGGCTTATTATAGCCCCTTTTCCTAAACTTCACTCCATGATAAGAGGTATCTCCCATCTGGCTGACCCTTGTGTCAGGATTTGAACAGAACAATGGTATTAGTTCATATGCCTTGGCTATTCTGGTTTTCCAATAGTCTATCTAGAGAAACTTTCCTCCTCTATCACATGCCTTCTACCTGTGACTACTTCCTAACTTAGGCATCTAGAACCCTGCTCTTTGTTCTCCCATCTGTCTTCCACATGGTCTCAGCTCCATCCTGATGACTCTCAAAGCGTGCACCATCTCCAGTCCCCTGAGATCCTTCCTTACTTTAAAACTTATTCTTTTAAAAATATTTTCACAACCTTTTAGATACAACCCCACTTATTATACTCCTTTCGTTATGCAAAAGCCAACTGCATTTTGCAATGTATTATTTGCTTTTCTTCCAGTATCTTTGTCCAGTTTTTTTTTCTGATGGCCTTTGAATCCTTGACTAACATTTGATTATGAAGATATGTTAGAAGAACCAAGTGATCCAGACACTGCTGTTCAGAATGAGCTCATGAAAGTGATTTCTGGACAGAGTTTGAAAGAAGGCACTGGAAACCCAAGAACGGGGCGCTGTTAACTTGTGTTGTCTCGCTGTTTGTCTTAGAATTCCTATATGCAACATTAGGTTTATATCAAGTTCAGGGGGCTAAATGAAATGTACAGTGGAATAATGTTCCAGTATGTTGTTCATCTTGAAGAAGAAGATAGGCAGGAACTCAGAGCAGTGACTCCAAACCTGACAGCTGAATGGAAAGCCCAAATGTTAAGATAAAGCAGGAAGCAATATCAAAAGGGAACCAAGGAATTAAGGTATGTCCCTCACAGTCCAGAAAGATGGTAAAGTCTACGACATGAAAGACAACAGGCAATATGAACAGAAGCTTTTGAAGAAGGCCGTTTGTACTTATAATACTAGAGAACATGCTGAGAAGTGACAAAAGGAGAAAAATGTAAAATGAATCCTTGAGTTTAGGTACTTCATTACAGCACTGACTACAATTTGGAAGGCCTCCAATCCTCTTCGCTTCTGTGGTAACAGAAAAGCCCCTATCTTATCTAGTTCAATCATTATCATTAAGGGGGGGGAAAGATATGCTGGTCACTGTGAGATGAAGTCAGTCACTACAGTGATACGTTTAGGTTTAGCTGTGAAATTAAGAAGGAAATGGACAGGGAGCAGAGCCCGAGAGAAAGAGTTGTGCTGAGGTCAGCAAAGCTGGAGCCATCGCCTTTGACATCAGACATGGAGGGCTTGGAATTTGCCCTGCTGGGTTCCAGTCTTGTTTCAGCTTACTGTGCCCACGTTGCCCCTTTTAGGATAGTAACATACATTTCATGGCATTCTATGTTGGAAGTACATACTTTGCTTTCTTTCTTTCTTTCTTTCTTTCTTTCTTTCTTTCTTTATTTATTTATTTATTTACTTACTTACAGGGGTTTACAATTAGAAACATTGTTCCGAGTCTCACACAAGAGTTTGGGATTTTAAGCTGTGTTGCAACTGTGAAAACCTGTGGGGACTTTCAAAGTCAGACTAAATGCACTTTGCATTATGATATGGCCACCAGAGAGTGGCCTATGGGCACCAGAGAGTGTGGCAAGGTGTGGTTTGAATGATAATGGCCCTTGAAGTCTTAAACTGAAATAATTGCATTACTGAAGAGCCCCTCCTATAAACATTTTATGATGTCCTGAGTTGGACTGATTCTTCAAAGTATAGTTGCTAATGTAGTTTCCATGCACAGGCTCTGCTGGTGAGTCTATAGTAGTCAGTTTTTCTTCCAGCTGTCTTCTCTCTAGCAGCTAGTGCATAGACCTAGGGCTATGTATCCACATCCATGTTTTTACCCACTGCTGTTACTTTCATGTTCTCAAAACTGACAATCATTTGAGTGTGCTTAGAATTCTTCATCTCTCTATCGCTCACATTCATGAACTGTTATGTTCATAAACATCCTATAAAATGCACTAACTATGGCCAAAGAAAACTACCCTGCGGATAGTTTTTAACACGATGGTTTCAGTAAGCACCAGCTTATTGAACTATCAGCTTCTCCATTCCGGGATGAAGAGTTTTTTTTTTTTCTGACTGAACATGCTATAAAGTTATGAAAAATAATGCATGAAGGGTATCAGATGTAAAGATAGTGTTGTCTATTGGGGGGGGGAATACAGAGAATTTAATTTTTTAAAGATCTTTGAGGAAGGTTCCAAAACCCAACTTTATTTTAAAAAATTTCATTAATATATGTATTTATTCAATTTACATTCAAATATCAGCCCCACCTCTCCTCCCAGTCTCCCCTCAAACAGCTCCTACTCCCATTTACCCCCCCTCTTCTGAGGAGGAGCCCCCACTCTCCCAGGTATCACTCCACCCTCGCACATCAAGTCACTGCAGGACCAGGCACATCCTCTCTCATTGAGGCATCCCAGTTAGGGCAACAAGATCCACAGGCAGGCCAAAGATTCAGGGACAGCCCAACTCCAATTGTTGCACATGAAAACCAAGCTGCAAATATGCTACATATGTGCTGGGGGCCCAGGTCCAGCCCAAGCATGCATGCACTTTGGTTGATGGTTCAGTTTCTGGGAGCCCCCGAGGGTCCAGATTGGCTGACTCTGTTGGTCTTCCTGTGGAGGCCCTATATTCTTCAGGTCCCTCAGTCATTCCCGCCAACTCTCTTCCACAAGACTCCCCAAGCTCCATCTAATGTTGGATCTCTGCATCTGTCTCCATTGGCTGCTGGCTGGAGCCTCTCAGAGGACAGTTATGCTAGGCTCTGTCTGCATGCATTAACAGAGAGTATCATTAATAGTGTCAGGGATTGGTTCTTGCCCATGGGATATGTCTGAATTTAGACCAGTCATTGGTTGGCCATTCCCTTCTTCTCTGCTCCATCTTTATCCTTGCACACCTTGTAGGCAGGATTTTCCAATTTATGGGAGCATAGTATTTCAGTGTATTCTCTAATGATGCTCTGGTCACTAGTATGTTTAATGTTCTCATCTTCATCTCTAATTTGGTTAATTTAGGTTTCCTTTGACTTCCTCTTAATTTAGTTAAGTATTTGTTGATTCCAAAAGAACCATGTTGAAGAACCTTACTGTTAAGGTAGCAGTTCCCTATGAGCAGATGACTGTCTAAGCTCCACACAAAATGGGGGACACCATTTCTCAGCAGGGCTTTACCATCTCTGCCTGTCTTAGGCGAGTGTCCCTGAACACAGGTGGCCGGCCTTGGCTGGCCTTGGCTGAAAAGTGACCTTGTACAGAGTCTCTCTGCAAGGCTGCATAACTCAGTGCATATGTCCACTCTGGCTTCCTGCCTGTATGATTATTAGGTGCCATATTATAACCAACCAGCATTCCTGCTCACTTGATGCCATGACCCATTAGCCCTTTCCACTCGTGCCCCTAAAAAATAATCTCTTATACACCCTATCCCCGAAACAATAAAGTAGACTTGTCTCACTACAATGGTCTCCAGAGGTCATTCTGCCCACACTCATGGCCTTCCGAACTCTGTCCTGTCTCTGATCACTTTGTCCCCTCAGACTGGTGGCCTACAGCCTTCAGGGAGAAAGGGGGAGGGGGCACAGAATGAATCCTTTTTCATTATTTTTTGCTCTTTTAGTCTCTAATTGATTAATTTCTGACCAGACATTTATTATTTCTTTCCATCTGATAATATTTTTTATTAGAAGGAGGTTGGCTGTTCTTTTGCTAAGACCTTGAGATAGATAAGTAAATCTCCTGATTTCTCTGCTTTTTAAATGTAAGCACTTAAAAAAAAAACTCTCTCTTACAACTATGGGTTCACTTTCCTTTCAGGAGACTTTGAAGTTTACGTTTAAGTTAGTGGATTTGGAGGATCAGGAGAAGGGGGTTGTGGTGTCTGAATGACCTATTGGTGAGAATGTGGTGTTGACATCACTATTTTATTTGGACCTAGCTGTCCCTTTTTAATCCAGTAATACATTCATGAAATTCAGTGCAGCCATGTTCAATACACTTATAATCATTGTATCTTGATGGTGTTTCCCTTTATCATTAGGTAGCCACCTTGTTTCTTTCTGACTTTGGTTTGACTTAAAGTCAAAACCAAATAAAAACAAAGCCACTCCTACATGCTTTTCTCTTTACTTGCTTGGTACATCAACATTCGCCCTTCTTCATCTTCAGCATATTTATCTTGAGTCTGTATAAATATTTCTTGCAAACAACAAACTGAATATTGTATTTCAATTTGCTTGTCTAAGGGCACTTACATTTAGGATTCTTGAGAGCTATTCATTAATTACTATTAATTTTAATATTTAATTTTCCTAATTAGTTCAAATTTTTCCTTTTCTTTCTCCTTCATCTTAAGCTTTCGATGAGTGAGTTCCTGAATGTTGCTTGTATTCTGATTTCTTTTCTCTTTATAGCTGTTAGATCATATTGCTTCCTCATCTTTGTCTTCAGTCTCTGATTTTGCTTTTCCTTCTGTTTCTAGGCACTGGTGGTGCTTTCTATTGTGTTGTCTATTTGACTTACTGAGTTTTTATTTCCAATGTTTCTATTTAGTTTTTTGTTTCCAGAATCGCAATTTCCTTGAAGTTGTGAATATTCTTCCCCATGTCCATGTCCTCTTAGTCTATTCATCTATTATCTGAATATTCTATGAGGTCACTGATCATCTTAAACACTCGGCTTTTGAATTCTTTGTCCAGAATTAACAGTTTCAGTACCATGGGGTTCAGCTATAGAAAGGGTGTGATCTTTCTGAGGTATCATGCTTTTCTGCTTCTGCGCATTTCCTATCTCTGTGTTGCAGTTTGTACACCCGTTGAGGTGGATATCTGTTTATCTGGGATCTTCTTATTGAGCAGCTCTTGCCTGAGGGTTCAACTGCCAGTACCGCTCAGAAATTAGAAAACAAATTACCATAACAACAAGAACAGAAACCCAAAAGTAGACACAGAAACACAATTAAAATCAATTAAGGCTGACCAGTAAACCAATAACCGCAGAAAATGAGGGGAAAAAGGTAGAGTAAGCTGTGAAGTTAAAAAACAATAAGCAGGTTACACAAAGGGTCTGGGAAAGAGTAAAAAAGCAGCCAAGTTAAATACAAAAGGGAAAGGGGGATTGAGGGAAATAAAAGAGCGATGGATAAACCTAACTATAGAGCAAAGAAAAGGGATAAAATTAGAGAAAGTAAACAAGATAAATAAAAAATAAAAACAATTTTGCTAAAACAAAGGTGTTAAAATGTAGCTAGGTGGTAGAGTCCTTGCTCAGCATTCACAAAGTTCTGCATTTGATCCCTAGACACACACACACACACACACACACTAAACAAACACATACACAGGGTAAAAACAAAACTGAAAATATGAAGAAAAAAGAGGATTAAATACAAGAAAAATCAAATAATGGAAAAAGGCTAAGAGCTTTTAACAGACTTGTAGAGGCTCCTTTGGGGGTTCTCTCCAAGGCTGGAATCTCCCAGCTATGGCAGAGGTACAGTTGTAGTAAGTCCCTTCTTGCTACTATTCAATGTGCTGTTGTTCTTTGTGCACGGATGGCCAAGCCAGTATCAGTTGCCAAGGAGGAATTCATCTTAGAAGCTTTCCTTCTTTGTGAATCAGGATTCACTGTTAGCACACTGAACTACAGCCTGCTGACTTGGCAGGTTCCCATTCATTCCAGAAACCTCCCACTTTGTGCATCAAGCTGTAGCTAATGTCCAAGCCACAGGGCGTCCCTGATTACACTAGAGGATGAAAAAGGCAGAGTACAGAGATTTGCACTGGAGAGGAAGAACCAAGGGGAACCTGGCACACTGCTTGCTGGTCTCAATGCATTTAGGCAACTCTCTACGTTAAAACCAAAATGGCGAGAAGCGAGTCTAAAGGAAAACAGTGATCTGTTGGACCACAGCAAAATGTTGTCAGTACTACCTGGCAGCAAACTGCGCATGTCAGGAAGGCAGCTCCAGAGGCCTGACTGCACCCCAGGGGCTCAGTGCTGATCTCCAGTTATTCTGAGAGGTCTATGTCTTGCACAGGTCTAGTTCCATGATCAAACTCAGCTTGCTGGTTCTCCAGTTCCTCTGATAGGGCTTTGTCCTTGTTCCAGAGTAGGACAGACTACCATGCCTTCAGCAGTTTAAACTCAGCTTGATGTCTGACTGTTCCCTGCTCCATGGCTACCTCTCGTGGCTCCTACCTACCTAGACACCGAGGCATGATGTCCCCAGACTCTTGAATTGCAGCTGTTCCATTCTCCTATCCTCCAAATTGTCTCAGTCTCAAACAGTAGGCCCTCCTCTCAATAAGGTACCTTGCTATAGCATTGAAAGATCTAAGAGGCAGCATAATGGATTCCTTTATCAACACCAGCCTGACGTGCAGGAGTCACTCAAGTACCATATCCTCTCACTGGATTTATGAATTACAAAAGGTGTGAGCTTGCTCTTTGCCACAACTGCCAGTCTTTCAGCAGAGATGCCAGGCTTATCTTCTGTGTGCTATGGCTTTGTTAGCCCGGCCCTCCCTATCGGCCCTGTAGCTGAGGCTAAGACATGTTTCCTTTTTTCCCACTACATAACCTGTTTATCACTGGTCAGAACATACTCATGATTCCCTGTGTTTTTCTCTATATCTTTGGAATAAGGACTATCTTGCTACCCAGCCTTTTCTTTCTCAGAATCACACCCAGGAAGTTTCTAAACTGCCACCCTCCAAGCTCCTGTCCCCAGCATGGAACTATAATTAAGTCAAGTATCTTCTAATGGTGAGAAGTTAGTTTTCAAATAGTCCAAGAAAATACCATTTTTTTAAATATTAGTGAGATCTTGATTCTCTCACTACAAGAATTACCTCTGTATGAAAAATAATAAACCTATTTCAAATGCATAAATAATACTAGCTTTACTACTGAAAGTAACAGAATTGAGAAATTCGAAAACTGGAGATTGCAGTGACGTCTCTACTAACAAAGGTGATATCCCAATAATCCTCTTTTAAGGGTTTTGTTTGCCCATCTCTGGCAATCCACCTCCCAGTTTTTTAATTTATCAATAAAGTTTGCTTTTGAATAAGAAGTGCTGAGATTCCCTGATCATGCACTGGAGAGCTGGCTCAGAGTTTAAGGGTGCATTCTGCTCCTCTAGAGAACCCAAGCTCTCCCGTGGAAGTTCACTACTGTCTGTAACTTTAGTTCTGGAGATTCTGGCATCTTCTGGCCTCTGCTGGCATTGCATGCAATGTGGTGCACAGACATACATGCAGGCAAAACATTCATACACATAAAATAAGAAAACGAATAAATAAAATCTCAAGAAAAAATCCTTGAAGACTATTTTGTAGAGTACCTGAAAAATTCAGTTTTGTGAATTCTTAAAGGCCTTAAAGGAGGGACTGAAAACTAGTGGTTTAATCCTTGCTTCAGGCATACAAAACCCATCACAACTGTATTTGTAATGGCTTTGCTTTCAGTTTGACAAATGGCTGGAACTGTCTACTGGCTCTCTTCTCATTTCTTGTCCTTTGCGCCATCTCTTGAGTCCTGTCACTACTTCCCAAACAGACTAGCACTTATGAAACCAACACACTCAGTATAATGGAGCCTCTGGTCACCAAGACTGCCTTGCTGGCTCTAGCTCTACTCTGAGCCACAACCCTCTGTTGCCACCTAGTGGTCAAAAAGTTTATCCATCTTTCCACCGTCTATTCAAATGTTGCTTGAGCAATAGAAATTAGACTTGTTTTAATTTTTCTTTTCAAGGGTGGGGGAGTCTGAGAGGACAGGAAAGTAAGTGTTATTGGGGTGTATGATGTGAAATTCCCAAATACTAATAAAAATAGTATGTTAGAAAAAACTGGGGCTTTTTCCATAGGACAGAAATAAGATATTTTATAAATACAAACTTTAATTTTAATGTTAAAAATAACAAACCTTTAAATAAATAATTTTGGAATTGTTACATTTCTGGTGAGAGTCATTCTCTCTAACATGGAGTGCTGCATTTAAATGGTCAATTGCTATTGTAAGTTCTTTTGACTTTCAACTAGACAAAATGACCATAATATGTCCAGTGGCTCTCTGAGCAACAAAATTCTCTTTTTTCTCAGTTGTCTACTGTTGAGTTTGAATATGATTAAACTACAATTCTTCCCAATGTTTTCTTATCCTTTACTTTATGCAGGTCCTTAAGAGATATTACCATTTTAGTTACAGAATGTTGCTTCAATTCTGAATTGAAGTCACTCATCTAATTATGAACACTAAATAACAAAGAATACATTTTGGTATACAAAATGAAATGTCATAGATTTTTAGCTCTTAAAGTTTATTATTAATAATATAAGCACATTCATTTTCCTTAACAGGCAGCATTGAGAATTGTACATACAACACATTATGAATAGAAAACAAGTAAATTTTTACCTTATAAGAATAGCTGATACAAAAATAATTCACCTGAGAATAAATTCTTTCACTTTATGTAATATGCTATTTCAAGGGGAAAGATGAAAACTCAATGTTGACAATATTCAAAATACATTAAGAAAAAGCATTTGCTATTTTTTTAAAAAAAAGTCATGCCTTTTTAAATGCTACGTGAAAATATAAGATGGTATTTTAAGAAATCTAAAAAGCACAATCAGAATGAGACACTGAGTGACCAACAACGAACTGGGAAAACAACACTCCACCCTAGTAAAACTAACTGTGCTATTCATTTTCCTATAAGACATTCTTAATACTAGTAGCAAAGCATTTCCATATCATAACTGGTTATTGAAGTATCTATCCTTCTCTTAATAAAATGTAAGATCTTACAGAGCCAAAACAGTTC
The DNA here is from genome assembly GCF_004785775.1 of Grammomys surdaster. NCBI lineage: Eukaryota > Metazoa > Chordata > Mammalia > Rodentia > Muridae > Grammomys > Grammomys surdaster. The sequence goes on from NW_021621692.1 coordinate 3,057,290, forward strand.
ATCCTTCTACCCAAAGAGCCCATTCTGGAAACAGTCACTGGATGGTGTCCTGAAAAATGTTTTAATAGTGAAAACCAAAACTGACTCAAAATAATTTTTGCCAAATTAATTTTTGAAAAAAAATCCACTGCTTTTTCCAAAGAATAACGTGGAAGGAGGGGAAGATCCCACAGAAGGTAAACCAAGCAGAATACTTCTCATTGCTATCACCGGCCCGCCCCTCTCTGCGGAAGACAGCACAGCCTTCTACTCAGCAGAGCTCTGCCTTTGCTCTATGCTTACTGTTTGGCCACAGATGGAAAATATAAGGCAGGAAGGTGATGTTGCGGTTTGTTTTTGTGTGTTGCCTAACAAATACACTTATTTCTTTTCTTTACCTGAATTGAAAGGAACAAAATTCTGAAAGCAATAATTTAAGATACTTTAAAATAAATCAATGTGCAAAAACAAGCTATCCACTGTAATAAGAATGAACACACAACAAATAAGATTAGACAATACAATCTCGACTTTCACTCCCTAAGAAAAGTATACTTTACACTGAGCACACATTGGGTAATGCTAATAGACAATGACCAACTCGACATGAAAAACCAGGCGGCATGACCCATGCTCACCACCTCTGTGAGACAGCTCTGTCTTAGAATGGTCAAACGCGTTTAAAACACAAATGAAACCCGCCTTTTTCAGTAACTGTCCTAGTAAACTATACATTGAGCTTGCTTTGTTTTTATGGGTATGTGTTCTAGGTTACAGAGTTACAAAAATCACATCCCAAAAAAAGGCCCAAGGGACTTAAATACTAAAAGACAGCTCTTCAAGTTTACGGCACCATTTAGCAATGACTTGCTAAGAAAATATAATGTGCTATTTGTAATTTATCAGCAAAAATAAAGATTTCATCTTAAATACATCTTGAGTATATTTGTCATGCAGTAATCATTAATTAATTAATTAATTAATTAATGATTAATTAAGTGTAAAATTCTTAAGGATCCAAAATTATAATTTGGTATCAGGAGGCAAGCTATTGCCAATGAAATCTTACATAAGAACTTGGTGAGGAGTGGTGCTGTCATAAAATCCAAGCAGACTTGAAGGATGGTTCGATTATATTAGATTATATTAGAGTACCTTTGAGATATGAGACTAAACAAGTACCTTTAGGGAGGTGGAAAGAAATTGTCAAAGCAATAGAGAAAACTGTCAACCCTGTACCACTTTGTACTGAGAAAGGAACACTTCAATTAGCCACTCGTACCTAAAATAACACATTTCATTACCCAGCAGGACTAAAAGTTCATTAAGTCTTCCCAGCAGTACATAATGAATAACTTCATTGAAAGCCTGACCATTTAAAGTTGGTAGTAAGCCTTCTGTTCTTGCTACTGTTCGTTACATCTCTGCAATGCAAAAGTCATACCACAGTATATATGTCTTTACAAAACTAACACTTACACAACAGACTGAGATACAGCATCAACTACATCATTTATTTGTATACCTGTCCATATGAGTCATAAAATGAGATATTTCTAAGATTAATTATCATATTTCAACTCTAATGTAAGAATGAAACCCTAATTTTTATTTCTTAATTTAACCCTTGAAAGAATTTCTATATTCTACCAATGTTCTGAGGTGACCTTTTAAAGAAATACATACATGCTGTTCTACTTAAACCTCAAGAGAATCAAGTCATAAAAGTCAGTAATAAAAATGGTTATCTATTCAATTTCTTGTCTAAGAGTAAACTTAAATGTGCTCTATGTGTGGAAGGCAAGAGAACTTTTGCAATGAACCCTTGGGGTTGGAGAAAGGTAGAGATGAACTGTCCTACCTCAACAAACATCTGCCTCTGGAGTTTCAAAGACTCAGACTACTATACTCTAAGACTCGGGTCATAGTCTTTCTGTGAATTACGATCACCAAACACATTTGAATTTTAATGTAGGCGAAAGACATGCAACTTGAAACATCTAATTGCCAATATCTGGAATCAATTACTAGACTATGCCATCGCTTCATTTACTGTGTTTAGTGACTGCCACCTAGTGGACATCACTTCTCAGCCATTCCACATTTACACAGGCCAACTTCCACTAAGAGCTTCTTTTAGAAATCTTAAAGGAAAAGCCAGTTTCCCCACTGCTTTGTGTCTCTTTTCTATGTTATTAGTCAGGTATTGGTAGTTGTGATTACCACTGGGAAATTACATAATTATGTAGCAGTGTAAAATTTAAATATTATTCAGAATTATTCCTTTATTACTTCTTTAAATAGTAAGTTGAGAAATATGGTTTTTGTGAAATGTGAAAAGGATGACACATGGACTATCTTCAACATACTTCAGATATAAACATGCAGGTGGACAATTATACACAAATTTATTTAATGAAAACCCAAACACATAACCATAAAGTGTAAATTAAGGAGTTTAGAAAATGTCCAAGTGCTTTCATTTTTTTATAACAATTCAAGTAATAAATTTTTAAAATCAAAGTTAAGATAAAAGAAGAAAAAATAGAATAAAAGAGAATAAATAAGTTCAGGGTCAGTAAGCTGAGTGAGCACAAACATTCAAAATACCACTCTGTCTTCCTGCGTTCTTTCCCACCAGAGTGTGCTGTTTAAAGTCCCGCAGCTATTATCTTCTTCCTCTTGTTCTTTAGTAAGTTCTACAAAAACCTAGATAAAAGGAAAAGGAAACTATTCAAAGAACTTTTAACCAAGTCAGAAATGATACAATGACATAACTAATATTTAACAAGTATCAAGGGGTTTTCTGATATTGATACTATTCAAACAAAGCAAGTTATGTCCAGTAGCTACAAAGACAAACACATATTTAGAGAGTTAATCAATTTTCTAATTAATATATCAAGTAGCAGTGTCATAAAATAACTTAAAATTATTTAAACAATTTAAAGTATTCTAATAGAAAATAATACCATGAGCCTTTTAAATATTTACTAAGATAAACAAAAGGATGTTCAAGCTTAACAAAATAAAACTTACTTGAATTAATTATTCAATACTATACATATATATCAACCATCACACTGTAGGCAATAAATATAAATAATATGACTATTCAATTAAAGATGTTTTAAAATAAAATTGAACAAAAAACTAAGTGGAAGCTAAAGTTGTAATTCCAATTAAATTATAATTTGAGGATGGTAAGATGGCTGAGCAGTACCTTTTGTCAAGCCCAAAGACCTGAGTTCAATCACCAAGCCACATGGTTGAAAACCGACAACCACAAAAAATGTTGTGGCACTTGTACGCCCACACATAAAATAAGTAAATGTGTTTTAAGTATATAGTTTTAAATGTCTATAATATTGGTCTCTACATTATAAACCTAAGCAATTGCTACTAGATACACTTAACTGTAATCTTTTCTAATTTAACTTTACAGTACCTGTTCCAGGGTTGCTTGAGAAAAGCTGTATTCTTCAATGGCAAAAGTGTGTTTTGCTATTAAAACATAAAAACAGCATTTTACTTAGTGATATTTTTAAGGAATAAAATGGCAATTAACTTAAAGTATCTACTCTGCTTTTTAAAATCTCTGTCAACAACTTATTCAAAACTGGAGTTGCCCAAGTGTGTAACTTCCTTCAGCCCTGCTTATTCTCTCTCTTCCATCCACTTCCGATCCTCTGCAAACAACTAGCATCAACTGTTCCGTGACCTGCTCCATTTTCTAGGTTAGCTCCTCCTTCCTTCCAGTGTCTTACTTTTCATCAGTGCTTTGTTTTCTTAGGGTGTCAGAGCTCTAGTCCCCATTCTCCAAACACTACTATAGCCTCTTCTTGATCCTTAAATTCATTTCTTAACATTTTGTTATAAGCTTTGCTATATTCACTTCAAATCCCCTTTTCCAATCTAATATCAAATTGTTAGTATATTTATTCTTTTAATCATAAAGAAATTATCAGGAAGGTAAAAATTTCAGAATTAATCATTAGTCTACAGATACAGAGATACATAAGATATAAGTAAATATTGTCCTACTCAGAATCCCCATAGAGAATGATAAAAATTCTTTATATGTTTCAAATTCTTAAGTTTTTGTGAATTATATCCATGAATTTGCATTATTCCACATGAAGTCCTCCCATGTCTCCCACATTCCCTCTCAAAGACTTGATCTCTTCTTTCCTTAATTATTGTAAAATATGTATGCATAAGTATATACATTTATATTTATTTATCTTAAAATAAAAGAACAAAAGATTATATCTGCTATAACTGCAACAATAACCTGGGTCCCAGTTCTAAACTTTCTGAATAAGATCCTTTCATTACTTGAAAACTATTTTACAATATTCTCAAATGCTACTTGCCTTCTTCCAACTTAGCAAAGGATTGTGAGAGAGACTGAACGTCTTCTTTTGGAATTTTATAAGCCAAAATAGAAGAAAAGCTGAAAAACAAAGATAAAACACAGGAGGATGGAAAACGTAACTACTGTGTATGTCTGAATGCTAAAGCTTCAAACTCTTTAAGTTTAAATTCTAATCATCTACTTGATATTCATTTTCCTAAAACCTGTGTACAGAATGACAGGATGATACCATGTGATTATATCCCTGAAGGAACTACAAGCCTCTATTCTGACAGCACAGCCCTGTACGGCTGACAATACAGCACATCAAAGTAAGAAGTCGGAGACACAGATAGAAAATAAACGTGAAAATGAAAACATTTAGGATTTCTTGTTGATCACATTGTGAACCCTGATATTAAAGGCTGTCTCTAGCTTTAGCCTAGCTCAGCTGTAGCACATACCTTTAATCCAAGAATGTCCAGGATATTTGGCCACACTGTGAGGCTGTGTACTGGGAAAACCTGTTTCTAGTTGTGGTGTGCCTGAGCCCTGGCACACACCTTTAATCCAAAAGCTTTCTGTTTGTTATAAACAAGATTGAATAAAGCCAGCCAAAGGTTAAAAGGCAGAGCAAGCAACCAGCTGAAAGGGAGTGAACACAGGAAAAAGAAAACAGAGAGAGGAAATCAGGAGGATGGATAAAGACACACACAGGAAGTAGAAAGGAAGGACATTCATTTGGAAGGGTTTTTAAGACAGTGTGGAGAAGAAATGGGTTGCTGCCTTTTGTTTGTTTGTTTTTTCCTTCTGGGACATTGGCTGAGGAGGAAGGTCAGCTGAATGCTTTCTCTGCCTCTCCGAGCTAGCAGGCTTTCACCACAGTGTCTAGGTCCTCAGTTATCATTTGTTAAAATTAAATATTTGGGATTTGGTTTTAAAAACAATTTTACTTTATAAAAAGTATTGAATAAATTTAAAAAGTTGTTACCTCTCTTGACGGTTTGCATTTGGGAAAATATATTGAATTTCTCTTTGAAGGCGATCTATTTCCAGGTTTTCTATACAGTCCTTTAATTTAATTTCCAAAAAGTAGCCTTTGCCAAACTTGCTCTTTAGATGCTGCACTGTTCCAATGCATCTGAAGGAATTTTTAAAAGAAAGAGCTAAAACAGCTTGACCGTGTCAAAGAATCATTTCTTGCTTCCATCTCTAACACTTTTTTTTTTATATAAAATGACTCTGGCAATCTTTTACATGTATATAAAGCTTACAAACTTCAAGCATCATGCTGAGACACTCTTTATCTAGTTTCATTTTCCTTAATATTTCCTTCTTCGATTCTTTTGTCAAAATCAAATGACCTACATTGTCAGACCTGGGTTGACTCTGCTCCTTTCTGTTAGTGTCTTCTGTTCCAAGAGACTATCCCAAGCTACACCTAGTCTCCAGGAGTCTATCCCACACTGCATTTAGTTGCTGTGTCTCTCTCGTTTCCAAAGTTAACGACATTTCTTACTTAGTCCTTCTCGAGACTTACACAGTTTTAAGGAATTCTGATCACATGTTTTGTTGGAATGTCCTTCTTTTTGTGTTTATTTTCCTCATGTTAAAGTAGGCTTATGAGCTGTGGCCAGAGCGTCACATCTGAGCGTGCGTCTCATTACACTGTAGCATACTGAGGGACGTCCAGTATCTGTTCAGTCAAAGTGTCTGAAAGCTTCTCAACTGTGAACTTTACTGCTCACAGTTCTTACTCCTTTTCCTTACTCAGTTTTCTAGGAGAAACTGGCTCTATGCAGCATTAACCTGAGGTCAAAAGGGGGTAAGCTTCTTTCAGGGAACACTACAGACAGATTACTTGGAATCACTGTGTAAGGAAAGTGTGCCTCTTTGCACACATTTATTTATTCAGTTAGCCATTTCTTTATGCAAATATAAACTCAGATATCTATTTTATTCTTTGCGTTATAATTCACAACAATGTCCATTATTTTAAAATAGTCTAATAACTTTTAAATAACAAACACAAGACATAAAAACATCTTGATACAGGTAGCTGGACATATTTTGTAGAATATAGATAGATACATGTATTTCCAAAAAGTTCTATACAAAACTGATTTTTAAAACTAAAAGTTTTGACATTTCAAATTAATGCACAGTTCTCTATATTTTTATAAGATTACATTCAAAACTCTGCCCTCCCTCTCTTTCTCTGAGAAGTATGCTGTTTAAACATATACCTCAGCTGCCCAGACACCATGATGGCCACTCGGTCACAGACAGCCTCTGCCTCTTCCATGTAATGAGTAGTCAGAAGAGCAGCCCGCTTTTTGTTTTTAAATGCAGTTCGAATAGCTCTCCTATAAAATATAAATAAAATTTAAGTAAGAGAAATACACCTGTTTGATATTGGAAAGTAGTTTCTCAAAACCCAACTACTCAACTAAAACTTTCCCATTACCAACTGCTGTAAACAACTGTATCCTACCAAACTATGGTTTTATATTCTAACTTACTCTTTCTTAGTTTGAAACTTGACAAATGCAAAGAAAGCTCATTATTTCAAAGGTATCCATGAGGTTAGAGTGTAATAGCCAGGCTAGTGTACAGCTCAGGGGGTAGAACACTTGCTTACAATGCACAGTGTCTTGGTCTCAAGCCACAGCAATAACCAAAAAAAAAAGTAAAGAAAGTAAAAAAGCATGAAAGAATAAATGAATCAAGTATGATACAATATGATTTTGTTATAAAAAAAGGTACACTCATAGAATTAATATATATCTAAATCAAACCTTGTACTTGATAAGCAGAAAATTAAGAGCTAAGAATTATTCAACCAACTAGTACTTTAAATTACTTCAACAAATTAGAATATAAATTCAAAACAATAATATGAAAAACATAATTTACTGTTACTTGACTAGGGAAAAAAATCTTCCAAAATTTATTCAGAAAGTAGAATTATTTACTTTAGTAACCAGTTGTGTGTTCATTTCTGTTCTGTAGTATATAAAATATCATTAACATTTCAACAAAGATATGATAAAAAGCTTTAAAAGTTTGCATATTTAATTGCTATTTTATACAATCAAGATGTACACATCACTAACAGGAAGCTATTGGTCACAGTGACTCTAACCTATGATGCAACTCACCAAGCGGCAAGTGTCTCCAGTGTCATACTCACCACATGTGCTGTTTGGCTCTGGGGTCCATACCTGTGGATGGCTCATCCAGCAGTGTCACCTGAGGATTCCCCAGCATACTGAGAGCAAAACACAGCTAGAGGGAAGGAAGAGGGAGGCAGACTAAGTTCAGTCTGATGACATCTGTCCAGAGAGCAATAGGCTCTCAACTAGTGAAACACATGTGTCTGTCGTCTGATGAAGGATACCTTTCGCTTGATCCCTGCAGGTAGTTTCTTTATAGTTTTCTGAAGATGTTCTTTCAAATCAAGGGCTTTTGTTATTCTGCAAAATAGCCAACACAAAATTATGTACCTGCATCTGTATTAATTCAAATACGTTATGTATGATCATTTATACTGTTCTCTCTAAAAGATCACTTAGGTAATGTCAATCAGGTAAGGAAAAAATCTCCAATTTACATCATTGTAAACAAATTAATTGTCTTATAAATAATTCAGTTAATTTGCATATTGTTTGTGGCAATTATTCTTCCTATAATTACAAATAGAAAAACTGAATGGTGCTGGCATGCTGGCACATGTCTTTAATCCTAGAACTTAAGAACAGATGCATGTAGATATGTTTCAGGGCTAACTGGGGCTGCCATAGCAAAGCTGTCTCAGAAAAATAAAAAAAAATCAGAATGAACAGAAATAGAAGAGCTGATTTTTTTTCCATAGATACCATAACTTTGTAAAGAACAAATGAAAAAAAAATGACCATTTTTCTATGGAAACTATAATCTACAAAAAAAAATGCTTGTTTTAAAATTTAAAGAATTTGAAATGTGCATTTCCTGCCCCCAAGTAGAAAAGGCAATTTACCGACTTATTACTTCCTTCATGTCACTTGAACTCATTCCTTTCACAGCTCCATAAATTTCAAAATGTTCTTGCAGAGTAATATCTGGCCACAGTGGGTTTGTTTGAGGGCAGTAACCCATACACTTAATGGATTCATCATCTTCATTTGAATGTGAACCATAATCTCCTAGAAATATCTACAAAAATGCAAATCACATTTTACTATCTTTGCTTTGTATTGTGAAGAAGATAGTAAACAGATTCTGTTAAACTCTTTCCATAAGTCACAGTAATATCTGAACAGTGTTCTAATGCTTTTTAAAGGTGCAAGGCCACACATAGCTAAGTCAGAATTTTGAGTTCCAGCCAGAAAAGGTGGTGATTCCATTCTGGCGGGTGGGAACTCAAGCAACCTTTCTAAGTATTGTCATCATGGGGCTTCACTGAAACGCTATATTTAAACTAATGAGTTAAGCACAATAAAGCCTTTTTGTTTCTCAGACATAAGGTGTAATTGACATAAAAATTAACTTTGGGAAAATTCTCAAAGAAAAGAGTATTCCTAGTAATTCACAGAACAGTGTGTATATCTAGTGTGAAGAGAGTGAAGAGGAACCAGTAAGGAGAAGCGCATGGATGTGGGGTCATGGGTACAACTGAAGACTTACTGACAGGGTCCAGGCTAACCTGTCTATCTCCAGAAATTACTATACCTGTCTTCATAAGTAGGTAGATAAATCTACCTTGTGTGTAAATAATTTCCAAAAGCAGAACTATATATGTCTATTTATTTGTGAAATTTTCATATGTATTACTTTCAGATAACCAAAAGATCTTAATCTTATAAATCTATACAAAAAATACTAAAACACAAGAAGTTTGACCATCCAATTAATAATTTTTCATTAGTGAACTTATCTTAATTAAAATTTCATATTAGATACACAGTTGTACATAGCATACCTTGCCTGAAGTTGGTTCAACATCCCCAACCAGAATATTAATAATTGTGCTTTTGCCAGCACCATTTGGACCCAACAGTCCCAAGATCTCTCCTACAGGTATTGGGGAAAAAATTATATATTAAAGTCAAACTAAAAACAGAAATTATTCTTCTGGAAAACTTTCTTAAGAAAAAAAAAATACCAACCTTTTTTCACACAGAAAGAGATGTATTTTGCTGCTACTTTTGTTGTTTTTCTTGAATGAAGAAACTCTTTCTTGTCATCGTATTCCTTATGTAAATTGCATACCATAATGGCTGGTTTCTAATAAGGAAAACAGGGTTTAAACAGAGTCATAAATTATATATTATTTCATATCTCAGATATGTATCCCAAGAGCTAGATTCACTTCTAAGAGGGCACTGTAAAATAAATTCTACATTCGTATGTGATGGGAAGTGTTTCTTCTTTACATCCTGCCTTGGTGATGTGCCATTTGAGACGGAGTAGGACTTAGCAGTAAGGAGCACAGTACCTCCTCACAACACTGGCAACCCATCAGCTCTTTAACCTTCAGTCTTTCAGCTTTGACATCTTCATCTTCATCTTCATTAATGGGTGGTTCCGGAAACTTCTTATTTTTGGCTTTTTGTGAGAGGGCCCTAAGCACATACAAATAGTAGATGATTATGTAATTGAAATATTAAGAAATTTAGTAGATAGTTACATAATAAAAATACTAAGGACAGGCAGCACTTGGAGGGCAGAGGCAGGCGGATTTCTGAGTTTGAGGCCAGCCTGGTCTACAGAGTGAGTTCCAGGACAGTCAGGGCTACACAGAGAAACCCTGTCTCGAAAAAAATATAAAAATATTTGGGCACTAGACAGATAAAATGGTTTTTTTTTTGTTTTTTGTTTTTAAGAACGCCAACATGAGAACTAATTTTACCTCTCAAAAGTAGAATTACAAATGATACTGCTCATTGATTGTTAATGTTTAAATGATATTATTCAAACCCAATCATTTATATATATATATATATATATATATATATATATATATATATATATATCTGGTTTGTTTAAGGTGTTATTCCACAGATAGAGGGGGAACTGAGGGCTAAAGAGATGTCTCTGTGGTTAAAAGCAGGGCCATGAATTTGGTTCCCAGCACCCAGATCAGGAGGCTCTAAACTCACTGTAACTCAGGCTTTAAAGGATCTGATGCCCTCTTTGGCCCTCACTTTCACTCACACAAACATATACACATATACATAAATTTTAAAAAATCTTTAATTAAAAAAAAAAACATGAACATACTGGCTGGTTTTATGTGTCAACTTGACAAACTGGGGTTTTCACAGAGAAAGGAGCCTCCCTTGAGGAAATGCCTCCATTTCTCGGTTAGTGATCAAGGATGGGAGGGTCCACTGTGGGTGGTGCCATCCCTGGGCTGGTAGTCTTAGGTTCTATAAGAAAGCAACCTGAAGCTGAGCAAGGCAGGGGAAGTGATCCAGTAAGTAACATCCTGCCATGGCTCTGCACCAGCTCCTGCTTCCTGACCTGCTTAGTTCCAGTCCTGACTTCCTTTGGTGATCAACAGCAATGTGGAAGTGTAAGCTGAATAAACTCTTTTCTCCCTAACTTGCTTCTTGGTTTGTGCAGGAATAGAAACCTTGACTAAGACAATGAATATTTCCTCCAAAGATACTGCGGTCTGAGTATACATGAAACTGTCTAGGAAGAGTAGATAAGGCTAAAATCAAAATCCAATGGAACATTTCATTTAATGGCAGAGAAGGAAAGTGCTTGCAAAGAGAATCTTGAGTAGGAAGAGAGGTAAAAAGGTAAATGAAAGTGACCTTATAAGAAACAAAACTTCCCATCTGGGCCCAAGCACAGAGCAGATCCCAGGCGGCAGCTTTGTACCCAACCTCACAAAACCCAAAGGAAGAGGGCCTCCCAGGAGCTCTAACCCAGGCAGTATCTCAGGTAAGGAGACAGCAACACCCACCCGAAACAGGGAGCAACTGGGACCCACTGGGACCCACTGGGACCCAGGAACTTACTCCTGGCCTGGAGCACAGGTTCCTTCTGGTCTCCATCTGAGCACTGAGCAGCTTGGGCCTCAGCTCTAACCCCAGCAGCAAAACCCATCCCAAACAGTTCTGACACAACCAAGATAATAGTTAAGACAGGCTCCAGTCAGAGACAGCACAGATAGCACTAAGGAGATCCAGATGGCAAAAGGCAAGCACAAGAACACAAGCACCAGCAACCCAAGGTACTTGCCATTATCAGAACCTAGTTCTCCCACGTTAGAAAGTCCTGAACTCCCCATATCACCAGGAAAACAAGAACCAGATCTAAAATCACTTCTAATGATGATGATAGAGGACTTTAAGAAGGACATAAATAACATTCTCAAAGAATTTGAGGAGAACACAGGTAAACAGATAGAAATGAAACAGAAAAATCCCTTAAAGAATTACAAGAGAACACAACCAAGCAGGTGAAGGAACTGAACAAAACCATCCAGGACATAAAAATGGAAGTAGAAACAATAAAGAAATCACAAAGGGAGACAACCCTGGAGATAGAAAACCTAGGAAAGAAATCAGGAGTCATAGACGCAAGCATCACCAACAGAATACAAGAGATAGAAGAGAGAACCTCAGATGCAGAAGATACCATAAAAAATATTGACACAACTGTCAAAGAAAACACAAAATGCAAAAAGCTCTTAACACAAAACATCCAGGAAATCCAGGACACAATGAGAAGACCAAACCTAAGGATAATATGTATAGAAGAGAGTAAAGATTCCCAAATTAAAGGGCCAATAAATATCTTCAACAAAATTATAGAAGAAAACTTCTCTAACCTAAGGAACGAGATGCCCATAATCATACAAGAAGCCTACAGAACACCAAATAGACTAGATCAGAAAAGAAATACCACCCGTCATATAATAATCAAAACACAAAATGCACAAAACAAAGAAAGAATTTTAAAAGCAGTTAAGGGAAAAAGGTCAAGTAACATATAAAGGCAGACCTATCATAATTACATCTGACTTCTCACCAGATATTATAAAAGCCAGAAGATCCTGGACAGATGTCATACAGACCCTAAGAGAACATAAATGCCAGCCCAGGCTACTATACCCAGCAAAACTCTCAATTACCATAGATGGAGAAACCAAAATATTCCATGACAAAACCAAATTTACACAATATCTTTTCACAAACCCAACACTACAAAGGATAATAGCAGGAAAGCTCCAATACAAGGAGGGCAATCATACCGTAGAAAGAGCAAGAAACTAATCCTCTTACAACAAACCCAAAAGAAGATAACCACACAAACAATGCTTCCACTATTAGCAAAAATAACAGGAAGCAACAATCCCCTCTCCTCAATGACTCTTAACATCAATGGACTCAATTCCCCAACAAAAAGGGTAGGCTTACGAACTAGATATGCAAATAGGACCCAGCTTTTTGCTGCATACAAGAAACCCACCTCAGCAACAAAGACAGACACTACCTTACAGTAAAAGGTTGGAAAACAATTTTTCAAGCAAATGGCCCTAAGAAACAAGGTATTTTATATTATTTGTGACTATTGTGAAGGGTGTCATTTCCCTAATTTCTTTTTCAGTCTGTTTATCTTTCATGTAAGCTGGAGTAGCCATTCTAATATCAAATAAAGTTGACTTTCAACTTAAAGCTATCAAAAAGGATAAGGAAGGGCATTTCATACTTGTCAAAAGAAAAGTCAACCAACAAGAACTCTCAATTCTGAATATCTATGCGCCAAATGTAAGAGCACCCACTTTCATAAAAAAAAAAAACCTTACTAAAGCTCAAAGCACACATTGCACCTCACATAATAATAGTGGGAGACTTCAACACCCCACTCTCAGCAATGGACAGATCATGGAAACAGAAACTAAACAGAGATACAGTGAAACTAACAGAAGTTATGAACGAAATGGACTTAACAGATATCTATAGAACATTCCGTCCTAAAGCAAAAGAATATACCTTTTTCTCAGTACCTCATGGTACCTTCTCCAAAATAGACCACATAATTGGTCACAAAACAGGCCTCAACAGATACAAAAAAAATTGAAATAATCCCATGCATCCTATCAGATCACCATGGTCTAAGGCTGGTCTTTAATAACGACAATGACAATGGAAAGCTCACATTCACATGGAAACTGAACAACACCCTACTCACTGATAATCTGGTCAGGGAACAAATAAAGAAAGAAATTAAAAACTTTTTAGAATTTGATGAAAACGATGACACATAATACCAAAACCTATGGGATACAATGAAAGCAGTGCTAAGAGGAAAACTCATAGTTCTAAGTGCATACAAAAAGAAACTGGAGACAGCATACATTAGCAGCTTGACAACTCACCTGAAAGCCCTAGAACAAAAACAAGCTAATACACCCAAGAGGAGTAGACAGCAGGAAATAATCAAACTCAGGGCTGAAATCAACCAAAAAAAAAAACAAAAAGAACTATACAAAGAGTCAACAAAACCAGGAGCTGGTTCTTTGAGACAATCAACAAGATAGATAAACCCTTAGCCAGACTAATCAGAGGGCAGAGAGACAGTATCCAAATTAATAAAATCAGAACTGAAAAGGGTGACATAACAACAGAAACCAAGGAAATTCAAAAAATCATCAGATCCTACTACAAAAGCCTATACACAACAAAATTGGAAAATCTGGATGAAATGGACAATTTTCTAGACAAATACTAGTTACCAATGTTAAATTAGGAGCAGGTAAACCATCTAAACAGTCCCATAACCCCGAAAGAAATAGAAGCAGTCATTAAAAGTCTCCCCACCGCCAGGCGGTGGTGGCACACGCCTTTAATCCCAGCACTTGGGAGGCAGAGGCAGGTGGATTTCTGAGTTCGAGGCCAGCCTGGTCTACTGAGTGAGTTCCAGGACAGCCAGGGCTACACAGAGAAACCCTGTCTCGAAAACCACCGCCCCCCCAAAAAAAGTCTCCCCACCAAAAAAAGTCCAGGACCAGACAGTTTTAGTGCAGAATTCTATCAGACCTTCAAGAAAGACCTAATACCAATTCTCTTCAAACTATTCCACAAAATAGAAACAGAAGGGACACTACCCAATTCATTCTATTAAGCCACAATTATGCTCATATCTAAACCACACAAAGACCCAACAAAGAAAGAGAACTTCAGACCAATCTCCCTTATGAACATTGATGCAAAAATATTCAATAAAATTCTAGCAAACCGAATCCAAGAACACATCAAAACAATTATTCATCATGATCAAGTAGGCTTTATCCCAGGAATGCAGGGTTGGTTCAACATACAGAAATCCATCAGTGTAATCCACCATATAAACAAACTCAAGGAAAAAAAACCACATGATCATCTCACTAGATGCTGAGAAAGCATTTGACAAAATTCAACACCCCTTCATGATAAAAGTCTTGGAAAGATCAGGAATTCAAGGTCCATACCTAAACATAGTAAAAGCAATATACACCAAACCAGTAGCCAACATCAAACTAAATGGAGAGAAACTTGAAGCAATCCCACTAAAATCAGGGACTAGACAAGGCTACCCACTCTCTCCCTACCTAGTCAATATAGTATTGGAAGTCCTAGCCAGAGCAATTAGGCAACACAAGGAGGTCAAAGGGATACAAATTGGAAAGGAAGAAGTCAAAATCTCACTATTTGCAGATGTTATGATAGTATACTTAAGTGACCCCAAAACTTCCACCAGAGAACTCCTAAACTTGATAAACAACTTTAGAAAAGTGGCTGGATATAAAATCAACTCAAACAAATCAGTAGCCTTCCTCTACTCAAAAGATAAACTGGCTGAGAAAGAAATTACGGAAATGACACACTTCACAATAGTCACGAATAATATAAAATACCTTGGTGTGAATCTAACCAAGCAAATTAAAGACCTGTATAACAAGAACTTCAAACCCCTGAAGAAAGAAATCGAAACAGATCTCAGAAGATGGAAAGATCTCCCATGCTCATGGATTGGAAGGATTAATATAGTAAAAATGGCTATCTTGCCAAAAGCAATCTACAGATTCAATGCAATCCCCATCAAAATTCCCACTCAATTCTTCCCAGAGATAGAAAGAGTGTGAGTCACCATCCTCTGCACCTGTGCTGTTATGCCCGATCCTCCATCTCTATGCATTTCCCTGAGAAGACTGCTCAAGGAGAAATCCAAACTTAGGTGGTAGGCTGCCAAGTGTGTCTCCTTGTTCCTGTTTTGATCCTTGTTCCTGTTTTTATTCCTGTTCCTGTTTGTGTTCCTGTTTTGTGGGGAGTATAAAAGGGAGCTATGTAGTTGAAAATAGAGCATTTGGTTCTTTACCAGATGACTCCTTGTCTTTCTTTCTCTCGCCCTCAGCCCTCCACCGATCCAAGGAACTCAGTCAGCTATGCTGGGGTAGCTGACAAAAGAGCAATCTTAAAATTCATTTGGAATAACAAAAAACACAGGATAGCGAAAACTACTCTCAACAATAAAAGAACTTCTGGGGGAATCACCATCCCTGATTTCAAGCTGTACTACAAAGCAATAGTGATAAAAAACTGCATGGTATTAGAACAGAGACAGGCAGGAGGATCAATGGAATAGAATAGAAGACCCAGAAATGAATCCACACACCTATGGTCACTTGATCTTTGACAAAGGAACTAAAACTATCCAGTGGAAAAAAAGACAGCATTTTCAACAAATGGTGCTGGTCCAACTGGAGGTCAGCATGTAGAAGAAGGCAAATTGATCCATACTTATCTCCTTGTACAAAGCTCAATTCCAAGTGAGTCAAGGACCTCCACATAAAACCAGATACACTGAAACTAATAGAAGAGAAATTGGGGGAAAGCCTCAAACACACGGTCACAGGAGAAAAGTTCCTGAACAGAACGCCAATGACGTATGCTCTAAGATCAAGAATTGACAAATGGGACCTCATAAAACTGCAAAGCTTCCGTAAAGTAAAGGACACAGTCATAGGACAAAGCAGCAACCAACAGATTGGGAAAAGATCTTCACCAACCCTACATCTGATAGAGGGCTAATATCCAAGGTATACAAAGAACTGAAGAAATTAGGCTCTAGACAATCAAATAACCCTATTAAAAAACGGAGCACAGAGCTGAACAAAGAATTCTCAACTGAGGAAGCTCAAAAAGCACCTAAAGAAATGTTCAGCATCTCTAGTCATCAGGGAAATGAAAGCAACACTGAGATTCCACCTCACACCAGTCAGAATGGCTAAGATGAAAAACACAGGTGACAGCAGATGTTGGCAAGGATGTGGAGAAAGAGGAACACTCCTCCATTGTTGGTGGGATTGTAAGCTGGTACAACCACTATGGAAAGCAGTCTGGCGGCACCTCAGAAAATTAAACATAGTGTACCTGAGGACTCAGCTATACCACTCCTGGGCATATACCCAAAAGATGTTTTAACATACAACAGGGACACATGCTCCACTATGTTCATAGCAGCCTTATTTAATAGCCAGAAGTTAGAAAGGATCCAGATGTCCTTCAACAGAAGAATGGATGCAGAGAATGTACATTTATACAATGGAGTACTACTCAGCTATTAAAAACAATGAGTTCATGAAATTCTTAGGCAAATGGATGCAGCTGGAAAATATCATCCTGAGTGAGGTGATCCAATCTCAAAAGAACACACATGGTATGCACCCACTGATAAGTGGAAATTAGACCAAAAGCTCACAATACCTAAGACACAATGCATATACCACATGAAACTCAAGAAGAAGAAGGAAGACCAAAGTGTGAGTGCTTTGGTCCTTTTTAGAAGGAGTACCAAAAGATTCAACCAGAGCTCCCAAAGTCTAAACCTCCAGCCTGAGAGCACAAAGGGAGGGACTCATGTCTCCACCTGTATAGGTAATTGAGGGTTGCCTTGTCAGACATCAGTGGAAGTGGAGGGCCATGGTCCCCAAAAGTTTGGATTCCCTAGTGTTGGGGAATTCAAGAGCAGGGAGATGGGACTGGGAGGATGTTCAGAGCACACCCTCATAAAAATAGGAAGAGGGGGTATATAAGGGGTTTTGGGGGAGTATGGAAGGGAGATAACATTGAAAGGTAAATACGTAAAATAGCCAATAAAAAAAAACAGATAATGGGTCTGGAAAAAAAGATAGTTTACTTATTTCAAATTATTTTCAAAAGTTTCTAGGAGATGCTAATTGGCTAAGATCTTATTTTAAGCTCTCCACAAAAGAATTTAAGTCTCTGTTTAATATTCTCAAGAGAGATGTAAATCCTAATTTCCCTCAACAATTAATTGACAAAAGAGGAGTAATCTCACAAAAAGTAGAAGTTATTATTAATTGATATATAGTCTGATTAGTTGTTGGCTGTTCTATAAAAGTCCTTTGATAAAAAGAGATTATCAATATAGATTTATATTTCTTTAAATTGTGTCTTCATGACTCTCTGAGTGTGGAAGGAGCGGCTGCTGGTGCATCTGCCCTGATTTTACAAGAACTCTGAAAAATTAGCGTTAAAAACAAAAGAGGGGGAATGGTACCACCCCAGAAGGAGTCCCCCGAAATACTCTCCATCATGCCTTGTTCACTTTTAACTCTCTAAACCTGAAAGCTCATGGCAAATCTGCTGCTGACTGCCTCTGGCATCACCGAGAGCAATAAAATCTATGCCACAGATATGTGGAAGGACCCTCCTACCCTTAAAGGGAATGGCCCGGACCCAGTTCTCTTATGGGGCTGAGGATTGATATGCCTGTTTGATACCACAGAAGACACAGCTAAATGGCTACCAAAAAGACTAATGAAATAAATAGATACCCCCACAAAGCCAGGCCCAACCATAAATAAGATGAATAAAAATTGACTTCCAGGGAAGAGAAATCTCCCTGAGAACTTCCTTCTTTTTCCTTTCCAGGTAAAAATGAATCACCCATGATGTCTGCTGCTAGAAGTTCTAATCCAGATGCTGGCCTCCGAACTTATACTACTCAGACCTTCAATGGGCCATTGACAAGAATATCAAACAGCTAGAGACTGACATCACTAATCTGAAGAAATCCCTCGTTTCACTGTCTGAAAAGACCTCCAAAAAATTTCAAAGGACTTTATTGGACTTGATTTACTTTTATAATAGAAAAGACTGTGTACAGCTCTTGACTGTGTATGGCCCTTAAAGAAGAATGTTGCCTTTACATAGACAAGACAGGGATGGTTAAAGAGAGCATGAAAAAGGTCAGAGAAGGCCCTGAGAAAAGACAGAGAGAGAAAGAGAAAGATGAGAGCTGGTAAAAGAATTGGTTTTCAACCTCTCCATAGTTGTCAACCCTACTTCCTCCCACCTTGGGACCATTAATTGGATTATTTTTGCTTATTTCTTTTGGTCCCTGAGCCTTAAATAGACTGACTAACTTTGTGAAACAACAGATAAATAATTTGGTAGCAAAACCTATTCAGACACATTATCCTAAGTTAGCTACGGAGGACCACGAGACTCAAGATGAGGTTGTTACTCTATCCAGGGTGTTCCCAAAACCCATCTCCACCCATCCTAAAAGAGGGGACTTCTGCCCCTAGATCAAGCAGAGAGGGGCCACCCAGAACCCCCTGACTGGTGATCTGAATCTTGCTTAGGCTGCGAGGCTAAGCACTACAAGGGAATATAAACAAAAGTTAAAAATATCTCTCTGGGTTCCCTGAGGGACAAGCCTGACTGCATAGGGGTTGATGTCAAAAGTATTCCCTCTCCAGGAAAAAGACATTGGGATGGGTATGGCCCTCATGCCTCACTGGACAACGACAGGGGGACTGGAGCCATTACAAGGTCCCCTTCAATTACTGGAGGTCAGGCCTCTATCCCTGCCTTCGCAAGATTAGAATCACCACAGCCCTTCTATACTTAGAGAAGGGAGGAGATGTCAGGGGCAGCAGCCTTGCTTACACACTGAAGGCCTAAAATCAGCCATAGGCCTAAAATCAGCAATAGGCCTATCATACATGCATATTAACACAAAGTCTTGGGTCTCTGTGGAAAAACATTGAAACAGATGACCATAAGCTATTATAAACAGGTAGCTTTTGTGGAAATTTACCAGCCTGAGTAGTCATAGACCTTGTAAATAGGTAGCCTTGGCGGATAATACCAACTTAGATAAGGACAAGTGAATCATAGGCAGAGTCATAGTGACCTGTCACCTGAACCTTCACCCAGCCAATACCCTGTTCTGAAAGAGATCTGTACTCCCCCTGAACACCCACGCTCCAGTGTCATCCCCTTCCCCACATCCTGCATTTTTGTGTTTATGACCCCTTTGTGAATAAGTAAAAATTATGATTTGATTAAAAAAAAACAGTCCAACTGAAATTTGTCAAAATAAAACACAAAGGAGAGAATTTTTTAATTTGAAACTGGGGGTGGGGATTTAATTTGGAAGCTCATTTACCCTATGTATTAATTTACTCCTTAGCAACTTAATAGAGGGTGTGTGAATATACAAATCTGAGTCATGTATCCATTGCTGGCATTACGCTCTGTGGAACAATTTCATACTGTAATTTGACTGAATATGCAAATCTCTGTGAATTATATAAATGCCTATAATGCAAGATGCAGACTAGAATTCAGTAAAATTGTCATTGTCTCCTTTTCAACTATTTCAGAGAAATCTGGGACAAATTATGATAGCCACTGTGACTAAATAAATAATAAAATAAAAATAAAAATGGGAAAAAAGAAAGAAACAAAAGGACAGTAGAAAAGAACGGGGAGCGGAGGGGCTCGTCAACCAAGGAACCAAGTCACCTGAGCCCAGCAGACAAAGCAGAGACACTGAAGACACTTGTAGGTGAAGAGCTAAGAGGAAAGCCCAGATTATACAAAATTAAGGAGTAAACTGGACATAAACAACACAAGGCATTTGACTATAAAACAAACAAAGGTATAAAATAAAGAGCCAGAAATTGATTTATACTTGAAAAAGATTTTTAGGTCCTTTTATGTATAAAAGTGATAATTCTTCTTTTCTAAATTAAGATTATGAAGGAAGGGGCTGGAGAAATGACTTATCTGGTAAGGAGCCTGCCATATAAGCATGCGGCCCTGAGTTTGTATTTTAAAAACTGGATGTGGCAGCACAACCCTGTAATCTCAGTGCTGGGAAAGTGGGAACAGGAGGATCCCTGGGGTAGAGAGAGACTGAGGAAGACACCAGCCATCAGAGCTTCACATACACACACAGAGCACATACACATAAATACATATATACATACACACAACATACAAACACACATACATGATTCAGAATGATACAGAAAGAGAAGAGAAAATTGACAGAGCAACATTCTTAAGTGCACGGAATAAATGATTCATAACAGAAAGCCAACTCTTCCTCTCGGGCATGGAAAGGGCAACAACATGGTCAATGTAGATAAATCTGCAGATACTTGCAATTAAGTTAAGGTCTGAGTCCTTGTGCTCATAGATAAGCACTAGGGAAACCAGGAGTTCGAAGCACTTGTCTCTTCAAGGAGAGATGTGCACCTATTCTCTACCCAGAAGGCTATGAGTGGTTGGTAATAGTTTGGTAAACTGTACTACCTAAAGGACCAGGTCATACCAAAATCCACCCCACATCTGCCTTGACTATTCTGTTTAAGCCAGAATCTTCCTCTCTAGACCTTTATCTTGAACACTGTTTCTCAGTCAATAAAACCCATCCTTACAGGAGATATCACACATACTTCGTAAGAGCACTTGTCTTAAACTATAGAACCATGTTTATGGAAGACATCACTGTTTGGTTGGAACTCCAGCTCATCCCCTGTACATGCTAAGAAACCCTGTTTGCTCTTCTTCCTCCAACCCCACCGAGAGGGAGAAAACTCTAAGCTAACATGTCATCTCTCCCATCTACCAGTTCCTGCCCAGGGACTCAGCTTTTTTTTTTTACCTTATAAGAGCATAATCTAAGCTCCTAGCTCACATATCATCACCCCACACCTAAGACCCATAAACCCACTGGCTTTAACTAAGGCACATGACATCACTGACCTCCTGCTAGATTGGTGAACCCACCAAAAGCTGCCTCTCAATACACCTGCCCTTATACTCTTGATTCGGCTTGAATCAATTCATTTTATTAACTGAAAACCCTGCTAATCACAGGTACTTTGAAGAAGAATTTCAATGTGGTCAATCCTTAACCTTTATTACACATATGGAATTGAAATAAATGTTTCCAGAAAACTGTTTTACAAAGTTGTACTTAAATATGTATAAAATAAATTGTCTGTTGTCAGACTCTACAAGTTTGAACCAACACCACTGAACTAGTTCGTGTTGAACTGGATTACCTTCTTGCCTCATGCAGATTGTTACTCTGGCAGCTGTGGCATTTGCAGAGATCACAAACACACACACACACACACACACACAACCAAGTACTATATTTTCAGAGATAAATGGCAATATTTCACTAAAAAGTGGGACGCAAGGTGATTTGGGGAATTTGAAGAATAAAGACAAAGTCTGGAGTAACAAGTAAGAAGGTTAATTAGGAAAACATAATAGGCTACCAAGCAGGGTCAAGCAGAGCTTATTTTGTATAGTAAACATATACTAATACCAAGTTATTTTATGTTATTTTTATTCAGAAGAAATCTAATTTTAGCAAATAGTGCAAAGAGATGTGAAGCTGAGAATAATGAAAGAGGCAAACCATATGAATAAAGTAGGTGGTGTCATGGAGGACAACCTAAACCAGGAACTACCTGATCCACAGTTACAATGGGAAAAGCTCTGGGATATGAAGTCATACGAAGGAACGTCCACTAGGACTAAGAAATGAGAAGTAGGAATGTGTCTGATACTGATGTTTATGATGCTACAGGTGTAGCTAAGAATTCTATCACCCTGCACAAAAATAAGCTCCACGTGGATCCAAGGCCACAATGAGAAACCTGAAACACTGAAACTGTGGGAAGAAGTATGGGCAGTTCCCACAGCACTCAGCTGCAGATGGGCAGTTCCCACAGCACTCAGCTGCAGATGGGCAGTTCCTACAGCACCCAGCTGCAGATGGGCAGATCCCACAGCACTCAGCTGTAGAAGATGGGTTTCTAAGTAGATCATCTACCCAGGAATCAAGGCTAACAACTTACTAGTTATATCTCATGAAACTAAAAAGCTTCAGTAAAAATAATGAAACCAGCAATCAAGTGAAGAAAAACCACACAGAAGAAAAGAAAATCTTTGACAGACTTCTGACAGAGATTAATATGGGAAATATATAAAGAACTAAAAAACAAAGTCATGGAAACAAATGGTTAAATTAAAAAATGAGGTGGGCTCTAAACAGAGACTCTCCAGAAAAGAAATTAAGATGCTTAAGAAATACCTTAAAGAATATTCAGCATCCTTGGCAATTAAGAAACTGTAAATTAAAACAACTGCTATTTCATCTCTTCCTACACGAACGGTTAAGGTCAACAGAGCAGCCGACAGCAAGTGCTTGGCATGGCTGTGAGGAAAGGGGCCTTCATTGTCTATTGCAGGAATGAGGACTGGAACAACCACTTTGAAAATAAATACAGAGAACTGTCAAAGAGCTAAGGAAAACCTACCATATGAGCAAAGAACTCTGTGTCATCTGACCATGGACTCAACATCCTACTCCACAGATATCGGTAAGTAATGTCCATTGCTGCACTATCCACACTAAAACGGACGTAGAACATGAATGTCCTTTAACACATGAATGATAATGAAAATGTGGCACACATACACTATAAGGAGAATGGGTGGAACTAAGAAAGGGCTTATTGAGGTAACCTTCAGAAGACAAGTATCATATGTTCTGTCTTCTGCAGTTTCCAGCTCCAAGTGCTCATTTACAAAGAACATTACAGAAATCCACAAACTTAAAACACAGAGGACATGAGATCACATCCAGTTAATACATCTAAAATGCAAGCACTACATGGAACATTGCAGGAGGAGGAGGAAAAAGACTAAGGTCATAGGAATCTGAAGTTGGCTGTGACATTGTGTCTCCTGAAAATTTCCGAGGCTACACTCATGAAGTACAGGTATCATCAAGACGGATGTCTGAACAAGACTTGCACAACACTGACACCAACTGATATGCTAACACGCAAAAAGGAAAGCTGGTGGAGCTCAAGAACTTCCCAGTTGGCTATCTAATAAATATTTATATATAAATATATATAGTAAACATATATAATATACAATATTATTCATAAAATTATGTTATATATAATATTGATAGTAAATATATACTATATAGTAAATATATAATATAAACATACTTTATATAAACAAAATTTATAAATATAAGTTTATAATATTAAAATATGGTAACATAATTTATCATATTAAATATTAATGTGCATTAATATATTTAAAATATTTGTTTCTATATGAATAATATAGAAATATATACACAAATATATTGTGTGGTATATTAAATATTACAGATATTAAAAATATTTGAAATTATAAAAATTTATATAAATAATTATTTACTATAAACATATAAATCTAAACAATAATTAAATATAAAGAAGTAATAAAATTGAGAGAGAGCAACAGGATACGTGACAGGAGAGGGAGGGAGGGAGGGAGGGAGGGAGGGAAGGAGAGAGTGATGTAATTATAATATAAAAATCAAAGAAATACAATAAAATTAAAAGCTGGTGGCACGGCTCTAACATATAAGTTCAGTGGGTGAAGTACAGTGCAGATCAGAAAACAAGAGTTAAACATTAGAAAGACTGGTCTTTAGATATAGCAATCTTCCCCCATGAACATCAGCAGGAATAGTGAGAGGCAGAGTGAGGAGAGCCAGACCTAAGCACTTTGGTGCAGAGGGAATCCAGACCTTAAGTCAGCATAGCACACTCACCTGAGCTGCCCAGTGTTTATACACATTAATATTCTAATGTGAGAACTAAGAAAGCCAGTAAGTATTACTACTTATTATCTGAAGTATGTAGTGTTTCATACACACTAATACCCTGCCAAACAAACGTGAGAGCTATAAAGTAACACACACAAACTGTGCAGTGTTTATATACATTAAAACTCACAATACACAAATGTGAGAGTTCCAGCCGAGAAGCTGCGGACTTGTTTATTATCAGTTTATTACCATGTTTCACTGAGTAATAATTCTATCACTTTAAAATACCCTAGTAAAGATACGTACATTTGCAGAAAATACTTGGGACACACATAGTCATACACCAAACAAATAAAACATGTGACAACTCAATGATATAAATACAATGGAACCAGTCTTTAAAATGTTAACAGAAATTTTTAATAGAAATAGGCACTTCTCTCAGAAGACATTACAATGACAAGCATATGAAAAGATGATTACAATGTTATTTGTCAAAATGAAATTTTAAGAAGTTAAAGGAGCATTGCTACAGGATGAATAGGGAGCCTCCCCAACCCTGCTAACTGTGAAACTATATGAGCTTCCGAAGATGTTGTGGCTCAGATCCCAGTGAGCCAGAGACAGCTCAGCAGGAGAAGGTGTCCACTGCTAAACCTCATGACCTAAAGTAAATCCCTGTCCTATGTCAACCCCTGGGACTCGGACGGCAGAAGGAGCTTCTGCAAGCTGTCCTCTGAGTGCTGCATGTACTCTGTGGCTCATGTATACCCACAAACAAACAAAATAAATGCTAATGTAATAAAAAATGGATAATTCACATCCTAACAATCTAATTTCTTTAACATTAATGTGCCCAATACAGTAAAAGCAGGTAACTACACAACTTAAGTTCACTTCAAGTACTTAACAGAACCACAATCTTTAGTGGCTCAAGTTACAAATATATTTTTATCATTTTTATTAAACAAATGTTTATATGTATTATATAAATATTCAGAATGAACATGCAAGTAACCATTTGAAGGACACTACACATTAATGTTGCAAAAAAAGAAAAATATACCGAGCATAAGAATGAAACCAAAAAATGGCTACATGCTATATATAACTAGAGTAATGTCTCATGTTCAGAACAGGCCAACGTTATGAATATAGGAGATTAGTGGTTGCATAGGGCTTAAAGACATGAGAAAGTGTGTAGGAAAGTGACTGTTAATAGATACCATTAATTTGAAGTGCTGGAATCATTTAAAATTATATTGATGTTTAAAGTGATAATGTGTAATTCTGTAAAGTTATCAAAACTATAATACTTAGGTAAAAAAAAAATTAACTAACCTGAAAAACGGATCCTTCCTTATAGATCTGCCTCCATGTTTTTTCTCATAGTGTTGTAAGAGGAAAATCCACAGTATACACTGCAGGTAGGGCTAAGAAAAGAGTATGTAACAGCTCATAACTAAATCATCTTGTTTTTCCCAACAGAGCCAAGACTACATAGCTCAGGTTCTTTACCATAAGAAGGGGAAGTCCAACAGTCGTTTGTCATAATAAAGACATTTAAAAGTAACTTGTCGTATTTACTTTCTTGGTGCTTAAGGTTGAACTCTGAGTTTCATGTACACAGAGCTTTTATTATTCTACTAACAGTCAAATACTTTAATACTAACAAAGGAAGGTCATTTTCCATAAAATAATTCCTCATAGATTTTCTGCCCCTACTGTCAGTTTTACAAAATATAATCAAGATAAAAACTTAGCTGGGAATCTGTCACTGGCTTTTAATCTCAACACTAAGGAATTTGGACAGAAGGATCCTAAGACCAAGACCAGCCTGAGCTATCTAAGACACTGTCTCACAAACAACAAAAGGCTATGTTCTTCCTTGGAGGAAGCCAGTTTTATTAAAACAAAATTGGTAGCGTGGGAAAGTCAAGGATGTTGAAGTGGAGATAGTTGGAAAATAAAAGGTATTACTACTAAAATGCAGATCCACTAGCATTAATACACTTAGCTTATGGGCTTATTCTACACCTAACAGGACAAAAACTAAAAATAATCAAAACACAGACAAGCAAATCATGCTTTTCTAATTCACTATGGAGCCTGAGGACAACCTCATGCTTCTGATCTACCTGCCTCCACCTACTAAGTGCTGAGATCCTAGGAATTCATCCTCACACCTAGCTGTGACTGTGCTCAGGATCAAACCAAGGAAGGGCTCCATATATGCTGGACAACCATTCTTTTTTTTTATGATTTGTTTGTTTATTTTATGTATATGAGTACACTGTAGCTGTCTTCAGACACACCAGAAGAGGGCATCAGATCCCATTACAGATGGTTGTGAGCCACCATGTGGTTACTGGGAATTGAACTCAGGACCTCTGACAGAGCAGTGAGCGCTCTTAACCGCTAAGCCATCCTTCAGCCTCAAGACAAGCACTCAAACATTCTTAATAACTGAGTTATATCCTCAGCCTATAAACAGCTCCTTTTTTTTTAGTTTTTTAATTTTACTTAATGTATATGCAGTTTTCTAACTTGCTTCCTTCTGTTGATTTGTGTATACCACATGAATGCCTGGTGCCCGTGAAGGACAGAGGAGAACGTAGACTCCCCTGGAGCAGAGGTTAAGTTGTAAGCCACTAAGTAGTTGCTGGCAACTGATCTCCTGGGTCCTCTGGAAAAGCAGCCATTGCTCTTAACCACAGAACCATCCCTCCAGCCCCACTAATACTCTTATGAGGACACACGAACACACAGAAACAGTTTTTGTTATTTCTTACCATGATTACAGCAACTAAAAGTCTATCCCAGGGATTGTAGGTATTCTCATTTTTTGGTATATTCTTCCAAGAACCCTACAACAAAACATTTTTATAATGTATATGCACAAATATTTGGATCTAAAATACTAAATATATTTTAGTCATAAATATGCAATCTCTATAATAAGTTGTTCCTATTAATAAGCTATATCTTATATCTAACTTAAAATTTCCTTCCCAGAAATATTTCTGGGGGCAAGTATACTCAAACATATTAAACCAAAGTGGGGAAAAAATTATCCAGCAATCATAAAGCATAAATTTACTGGCTAATTAATATAAAATGTTTATTAATTCCTTGAGAATTTCATACAATATAGTTTGCTCATAGTCGCCCCTACTTCTACTAACTACTTATTTTTTCCTAATAAAGTGGAAATGTCTTGAGTTTTCTATGCTCAAAATTAATCTGATTTTTTTCCTTTATGGTTTCCTGGAGGGGGATCTCTTACACTTAGTTTTCTCTCATCACTTTATATATATTACTTAATCCTTGAATTCCTAAAAATAAAACTGACTGAAGCCAGATCATACATTAAATTATGCATATCAAACTGAGCATCAAAAACCATGTAGTGACTGTAAGTTTTTCTCCTTTGACAACTTGAAGTCACACTTGAAAAGATCTGTTATTTACCCTGTGCTGATTTTATAATCAAGCAGTAGCAGGTAATCTTATTTGTTACTATTTTCAGTACAACAACCAAGATATTAAAGATTAAGAAATATCTATTTAGACTTCAGACTCTCTGAAACACCCACTAGATGTACCTTTATGAAAGAAATCAGACAACCCAGGAGTGGGTAGATTGGGATGGCTACACAGAAGGTGTAATGAAAAACAGCTGTAACTGCATATCCCAGAATGAAAGTTATTTCCGTGACTGCGACACAAGCCAGTGCGGTCTAAAGAGGAGACAGGAGAAAACAGGTGACAGAGTATTAGAAATCTCGTATATGTTTATTTACAAATTGTGCCTCACCATCCAACTAGGCTTTTGATCCTCAAATAAACCATGCAGCCAGAGATGGTCCTAAGCCAGGAAGCAGCAGTACACTGACATTGGTTATTAGCTCTAAGTATCGTGAGCAGCATCCTGCTGAGATGAGGTGGAAGATCAAGGCACCCACAGAAAACACTGCCAGTTCTCTCCATAGATGCTTCATGTACAGATACACAGCACCCTTTGCACCAGCACCAAAGTGTACCTGACTTCTACATGAGCTGATCTGAAAAGCTGAAATAATATAAAAGTGTGTAACTTACCACAGAATAGATAAATGACCAAAATTCCTTGGTATTTAAAATTTTCTTAAAGGTGAACGAAGCTATGTATGTGAACAGAATCACCGAGGGCACGTAAGCAATGAGGCAGAAGACCTGGAAATCAGAAACACACGGCTCTGTAAAATGAGTACTGAATAACAATATAAAATATCACAGCAATATTAAAATATTAAGTACTTTATTCGTCAAATTTCATTTTCAACAAATCATTCCCAAAACTGTCACTATGGTTATTTAAATGGTTACCATCTACAACTGTATTAAGCCATAAAAATCATGCTTTTAATTTAATGTTTTGAACAACTCTAAGTAATTTAAGCTGACCATTATTTGTAAGTTTTTATACCATGTAACACGCTCTCTCATTATTTTAGCATTAAAATCCATTATGGCTAGTTACAACCACTCTATACTCTCAGATACTAGCAACCGTTCTTTACAACTTCTTAAATGTATTTCCTTTCACACATGAAGTGTGTTGCCTGCTTGCATGTGTATGTACTGTGTGCATGCCTAGTGTCCCTGGAGGTCAGAAGAGGGCGTCAAATTCCTTTGCATTAGAGTTATGTGTGACCGTGAGCCACCATGCTGGTGTTGGGAACTGACCCTGAGTTCTCTACAATAACAAAACAGTTTTAATTGCTGGGCCAGCTCTCTAGTACTTAGCAACCATTTTAACGAATCACACTCAATAGAACTTTTTGGTTGTTTGTTTGTTTGTTTGTTTGTTTTAGTTAGGTTTTTTTGTTTTGTTTGAGACAGATAGTTTGTCACAATGTAGTCCTGGCTAGCCTGGAACTCACCGCATAGACCAGGCTAGCCTCAAACTCACAGAGATATGTCTGCCTCTGTCTTTCAAGTGCTGGGATTAAAGGTGAACACTACCACACCTGGCTTTAATGACTTCTAGCTTTATTTTACAGGGCAGGAATTAATATATCAAATACAAATGATCTCTAACAAAATGAGGTTTGCATCCAGCAGTCTTCATATGTGGCTCTGTGTTGTTTTACTTTTTTTTCTATTAAAAAACCATTACCAAAGGATTCTTAATTAAACACTTCCACAGATCACAAATGTCGGTTACACATTTCTCTCACATTTTCAACAAACTTAAAATTTAGGAGAAAGGAGTTTCTTTCCCTGGGCTCTACATATAGCCCACTGGTTAAGAACTAGGCAACTGTGAAAACTGGAGTATGGATTCCAGTACTCTTGTAACAAGACAGGCAAACTGCAAATGCTGGTAACTCTAGCTCTGAGGGATATGACACCCTCTATGTCCCCTGCCTACACTGGCTAACTCACATATACACATACACACCCACACCCATTCACACTAATTAAGTCAAGTCTTTTTTAAAAACCAATTCCTTTCTTGTAAAATATATTTAGGCATGAGAACACGGAAAGATGGCTATATTTAGGTACCTGATGCAAGCAATTAGTTAGTCTACTTGAAAGACCACAACAGCTTCCCAGAGTTATTTTTAAATGATGATTTGCTTTCTTTTTATATAAAAATAAATATAATCTTGTAATATAAATTGAATTAAATGTACCATATACAATAAAAACCATTTGCTTCATTTTGTTTTAAAAAGCTAATACACGTTATTCAACCTACAGCTGTCACAGTCATATGTAAATAGATTTTAAGAAATATTTACCTATAAGACCACAAACACAACAGATGCAAACTTACCACAGCAAGAAATTTTACAGGATAAAAATACAGTCCATGATGAAATGCAAATAAACTTCCCAGCATCAAAGTCAGAACAACAAAAAACAAGGGAATATCCACAACAGCTTGTCCAACCCAATAGGCCGATGGCAAAAGACCTGAAAGTTTAAGTTGAGTATAAGCTTTGATCTAAAAAAAAGAAAGAAAATCTATTAAAATCTTAAACATGTTATAAATAAAGAGCATGTCAATTATTGTAGAGCTTTTGATTTTAATCAACAAAACAAAAAAGGTGACTTTCCATGCATTCATTTTAGCCCAGAGTCGGGTTCATTTATGAGATTTCACAATGTCAACAAAGTTTTTAAGAATCAGAATAAGACCAACGGTAACACAGAAATGGTGGGTATGTCATCAGTGAGTGGCCAAACACAGTCATACAAGACTATGCAGAAGTAAGTGAAGATCTGTTTAAATGGAAAAGGACTAACATGCTCAGAGTCTATCTTTAATAAAAACACTGCTAAGCACAGCATTTTAAAAGCTGCCTAATATCCTCTGCATGTGCACATAACTTCAGATTATGTGTGAAACTTTGTGCAAAGAAAATACATTTGAAAATATTTTAAATACTTCTAAAATCACTGCTTAGTACATAAGTGCACGGTTTCCCACTGACATTTTCATGTGTCTTAGTTCTTAAATGCTCAGTTTTCCTTCTCATGCTCTCATTACTTATTTTGTGTAAAAATCTTTCCCGAGACCTGAGAGCTAACAATCCTATTCATTTGATCTGTACCACTTCTAAAACTATCTGTTCATAGTAATTGAGAGTATTATATCAAAGAGCAGACCACAGAGTGAGAGGTGAAAACTAGAAACACAGATTAGTTTAGAGGAGGAAGCAGGGCGCTGGGGAAGGCTCAGAGATCACTGGCTGCTCTTCCAAAGGTCCAAGCTTGGATTCCCAACACCCATGTGGAGGCTCGTCACAACCATCTGTAACTCCAGTCTCAGAGAATCTGACGCCTCCTTTGGACATCCGTGAATACTGCAGGCATGCAGTGCACAGACATACATACAAGTAAACACTAGTATTCACACAGATATCTCTACACAAACACTCATAGCAACGGTATTTGGATTAGTGAAATCTAGCAGCAGTCCAGATATTTTTAAACAAGTAATGGTTATACAACCTAATACACCCATACCTTGAAATAGTTCTCTGTAATACAGGAAAATAGACTACTGCGTCTCTTGACACAAATGTCTCGAATTTCAGGCAAGCTCTAGGAAGTTACAGCAGTAAAAATAAAGTCGACCCCCCCCAATGCATACTCTAACTTCATTCATACGCTCTTGTTGTACAAAAATCACAACAGCAGACAACAGGTTAATGGCGTAAGAAAGCAAGGTAAGTAGGCCTGGGGCAAACCAGTAAGCTGCTTCCCTTTGTAAGTTCTGCTTCCATCCCTGCCTTTGTGTTCCTTTGCTTTGCTTGACTACCTTGCCGACTTCCTTTAGTGATGGACTGTTACCTGGAATATAAGCCAATCCTCCCCGACCCTAGTTGCCTTTAGTCATGGTGTTTTATCATATCAGTAGAAATATAACTAAGACACTCTTTAAATAAATATTCTTAAAGCTTTTTATGAGGCAAACAGCTTAACTTTATATAACCATTCTTACTAGCAGGGATTGATACCTGTAATTTTTTAAGATTTATTTATGTAAATGAGTACACTGTCGCTGTCTTCAGACAAACCAGAAGAGGGCATTGGATCCCATTACAGATGGTTGTGAGCCACCATGTGGTTGCTGGGAATTGTACTCAGGATCTCTAGAAGAGCAGCCAGTGCTCTTAACCATTGAGCCATCTCTCCAGCCCCAATATTTTGATATTTTTTAAGATACATACTTTTTCACATATATGTATGAGAGACAGAGAGAGAGACAGAGAGATGGAGATCGAGATGGAAAGGAAGATGGAGATGGAGAGGGAGATGGAAATGGACAGAGAGAGGGAGAGAGGGAGAGGGGG
>NW_021621692.1:3089813-3099366 GCF_004785775.1 Grammomys surdaster
AGGGAGAGGGAGAGGGAGAGGGAGAGAGTGTTTATGGTACCACATGCATGAAGGGGATGATAGAGGGCAGAAGAGAGTACAGAGTTCCCTGGAACTAGAGTCAGTTGTGAGCTGCCATGTGGATGCTCAGAGCTGAACAAGGCTCTTCTTCAAGGAAAGCAAGTGAGATATCTCTCCAGCCCCTATTTATTTAGTTAGTTTTAGCTAAATTGAAAAAACAATTTCTTTACATTTACTTCTCTGTGTCCCTGTGTGCATACACATAGGGCTATGGGAAGGCTATTTAGAGGAATCAGTTCTTTCCTTCCATATGTGGGTTCCAAGGGTCCAAGTCGGGTTCCCAAGCTTGACAGAACCTGATACATGTAATTTTTATATGGCCAATTACCTTATGATTCTCTGCATTTTCCATAGCAAAGTAAGGCGGCATTGCAGTAACAATGATTCCAAGCAAAGCTGCTTGAAAATACAGCTCAACTTTAAAGACGATGTCAGTAATTTCCTGAGTACAAATACAAAACAGAAAATGAGTCTGAGAACCACTTTACAATACCTTAGAACATCCTGAAAGAGCATTTACATCTCTAAAGACCTAAGCGATTAGGATAGCCACCAAGTGGTGTGAAGGAATGACAGGTTTATTAACAGGAGTATGGACTACACTACCAACTCTGCCACTAGTTAATATGGGAGATACACAGCTAACTTAGCCACCAGTGGCCAGATGGAATAAGAAATGCCTATGAATGGTACCTGGTGTTTTCACTGACTGCGAATACTTTCATGACTACGTCAGAGAATCTTGATCACTCTTTTTTTTTCCCTTGGGAAAAGCTATATCCAAGGAAGCTAAGGAATCAAGAACTCCCAGACAAAGGTGACTTTAGCTCCTATAGCTCCATGTCCCTTGTCACCCTAAGGAGTCAAGGAGTCAGCTAATTTTCTCAAGCAGTCCAGTAAGTAGCTGAAATCCAAATGCCTGAGACTAAGGCTGCTTTTTGCATTATCCTCTACTGTCAACAAGTCCACTTCTCTGTCCTCCTTCACCCTGAGCTTCCTGCTACAGACCCAACCAGTGTCTTGCACAAGCTAAGTAAGTAAGCATTAATGAGTTAACTCCTGCACTCATCCCTACCCTTTTTATGTAAGATGGCATACTTATGAAACAGGGAAGGCACCCTGAATTAAAACAGAATCGACACGTCTAATAAGCACCCTGGCCTGGCCACTTTTTCATCAGATGATACAGAAATAGTTCATCACTGTCTTTTTGTCTCTAGACTTCAATATTTTAATACTTTAGTAAAAATGGTTTGTCTAGATGACTTCTCAAGATGTCTTTCAATATCTCACTAACTAGATTACACACACACATACACACACATACACAAAATATTAAACAATGTTCATTTTTTATATCCAATTAATAAATCACGATCTCACAAACCTATCAGCATCACATAAAGCTGCTCTGATCTTGAAGCCAGGTAATTTTGGAGACTCCTTAACTCCCTACCTCAATTTTTAACATTAAGAGATTTGCACAGATGAATGCACCTTTTTGTATGTTTGCTTACTTGAATGAATGGGGTACTCCAGATCTGGATAGCTTCAGTCACATTTAAATGATAAAGATAATAGTTACTAATGATATTCATCATTACTGGTAAAGAATAAACCATAGTACTGTTGAAAACAGCAGTAAAAACATAGTCCTACAATTCAAAAAGAAGAGTTATTATATACCTGGTGATATTATATACTAATATCATATACCAATATTGCTAAGGACCAAACTTTTCTTGCCTTATTGGATTAATTGTTTTAATTAATTAAATTTTACTAGATATTGTGAAAAACTGCTTCAACGAGTGATAGAAAAAATAGTGACACTAAAGATAACTCAGCTTGCAATATGCAGATACTTTAAGCAGAAATATAATGTAAAAATAAAATCAAAATGCTTACTGGTTTCTTACCAGAGCATAAAAGCTATCACAAACTAATACAGTTACTTCTAAAAGCAGACTCCAGCTCATGACTAACGGGATAGGTTCAGGCAATTGATTTCAGAGCAACCGTGTTAGTTAGTACCTTATAACTGAAATGAGGACACACACGTAGCACCCTTCTTACCTTTTCAGAACGCACCACATTTAGAGCCGCACTATGAGGAGCAGCAGACACATAGTCACTGTCATTAAACATTGTCACCATTATGTTCTGGTGTGTGAAAAAGTCAATAAGATCATTGATATCTGAGTCTGGAATTAGAAAATAATAATAATAATTACCTTACGTAAGAAACAGCCAGAGACTTTTAATAACATTAGGAAATAGTGCTGATTCAAGGAGATCCTTTCTCTTCAGCCTAGACACTGTTAGGAGACTGGCTCTGTAGCAAGCTGGCCAAGATTCAAATCCAAGTTGTATCAACTTATACTATATGTCCTTCAAGCAAGCTCTAATGATATAAGATCTTAGTTTCCTCCTCGGCCAAGGAGGACTAAGAATGACTACCTTATAAGTACAGCGGTTATGACAAGTAAGTGACTGAACATGTGCGCAGAGCATTAAACAGAGCCTGGCATACAGTATTTAGTAAATTTTACCTGATGCCTACAAAAATATTAGTTTATAGTATAACGTTATTGTGAAATTTGACTAAAAAGTAAAAATAATCTATTTGGTAATTTTAATTATGCCTAAGTAGCCAAGCAGAAGAACCAGTCTTCTACCTACATTCTTTAAATGCTCCCCAAAAGGTCTGACTCCTCTTTGTGTTTAACTGTACGGCATCATGTCTGATGAGTAGAGGGGTCCTGCTCTACCATCACGAAAGCCAGGAGCCAAAACACAACACATGGGATCCAGAAACCCAGACACTCTCAGTAACTCAACAGAATGACAGGGCAGACCGAATAACCAGTCCTGAATGTCATAAAGAATGGTGCTTTCCACATAAGACTTTCTCCTAACCAGCACCTTACCTGATCTCTTCACGTTACCACAGTGGCTATGTACTCAAGAAAACAGCTACACTACAGTGGAGTAACCATGCAATTTACGCTTTTGAAGAAGGAAGGAAATATTTAGTATGTGCTCCTGTATTACGTATACATATTTCTTACATATACATACATGTGTGTATATACACATGTATGCTTCATTTTGGACCAGCAATGAGAGGGTGGATCCAAAAGCAACAAACAATACTATGCAGAGTAGTAGAAGACACAAACAATGAAGATACTAGAATTTCTACAGAGGAAAAAAAATGAAATCAGAACAGAGAGATTTGAGATACAAATATAATTTTTAGATACAAATAAAAACTCAAAAGTATGAGATTTCACAAAAGTATTATATTTTAGCAATATAAAATACACTTTAAAGTGAAGACAAGATTTCTCTGTGAAGAAGGTAAACTGTAAAA
The DNA here is from genome assembly GCF_004785775.1 of Grammomys surdaster. Lineage (NCBI taxonomy): Eukaryota > Metazoa > Chordata > Mammalia > Rodentia > Muridae > Grammomys > Grammomys surdaster. The sequence goes on from NW_021621692.1 coordinate 3,093,250, forward strand.
TATTTTCGAATTGGAGAAATTTTCCATGCTAAATGCATCTTTCCCAGAGAAGATTAAGGTTGTGTATCACACTCAGCACTATATTTTAAGTGTAATGGGTGCCAGGACTTGGGAGGCAGAGGTAGGTGGAGGCCTGAGTTCGAGGCCAGGCTGATCTACAGAGTGAGTTCCAGGACAGCCCGGGCTATATAGAGAAACCCTGACTCGAAAAACCCAAAAAAAAAAAAAATGTAATGGGTGCAAAAGTAAAATAGTTTCTACAATAGTCTTAGGACTAGATGCTATTCTGTAAGCAGATGATAGATGATAGAGAAAAGCTGATCCTGAATGAATGATTCTTTACTAAGTTTTAATACTTTAAAAACTTAAAATTTTAACTTAAAATTAGCTCAAGTCCATAAAACATAAAAAAAATCTTTTGTCAATTATATAGCAAGAATAAAAACAGCGAATACAAAATTATTAACTGCAAACTTAAGATATTCAGGCACAGTTTGTTTTGCATTGTCTGCTTGCGGGGGTGCTTGTTTGTTTGGAGGGTTTTTTTGGTGCTGTTTTTCGGTTTTTGGTTTTTGGTTTTTGAAGACAGGGTTTCTAGCTTTGGCTGTCTTGGAACTTGCTCTGCTAACCAAGCTTGCTGGACTGGAACTCACAGATGTTCGCCTACCTCTGCCTCCCGAGTTCTGGGATTAAAGACATGTCACCATCTCCTGGCTGGGTGTAGATATTTATATGTAAGTAGGCTTACTTGTTAATTTACAATTAATTCTTCAATAGTTCTTGATAAATTTTTAGCATCTCAATGAATGTGTGTAAATACTATATACTATAAACTCTTGCTTAGGAAAATCTTACACACGCTCAAATTCATTAAGCCCATCATGAACTTTGAGATAAAACCTGCCAGTAATCACTGTTTTTAAAAAGATTTTAATAACTAAAAGTAATACAAATTAGAAAATTTTAAAAATGATCAACTACACTTAAACCAAAACTTTATTTCCAATACCATTCAATATCAATAGGTAAATATTTACTTTAGATTTTATAATAATGGGTCGTGCTTGCTTTATCTTTAAAAGATCTAAAAGCCCAATCTCTGAACTCTGTTTACCCCTCACCCCGTGCACAACCGACACACAGTCACAGACCTTCACACACTCTCACCAGTGGAATTCTGAAGCAGCAGGCTGGTTTTGTACTTGTGAGGTTTATCTCCAGGTTTTAGGAAATACAAGTCTGGGACGAGTTTGATGGGAACCACAGCATTTTTAAAAGAATGATGGACCAAAAACATAAAAATCTGAACTGCAAAAAAAATCAAAAGCAGAAGCAACCTGAAAGAAAAAATAATATAGCTTAATATACATTAACATAAAATCTATTAGATGTCTTCCTGATATTAGTATAGATTTAATACTCAATTATAAAACAACAAAACAAGAACAAAAGGCAAAGAAAAAAAAAACCTTCCTAAAGATCTACTACCAAAAATGATCTGATAATTGGAGAGGAAGCTAATTGGAATATCAAATTTAAAGATTATTAAATTGGTGGTAAAGAAAAGGAAAAGTTAGAAAAGTATATTTAGACTAGATTTACTCATATAGTATATACAAGCATAATTGTTAAACATGAGATAGTATCATAAATGCTTATGCCTCTATACTCCGACTCGTGCTCGGACTCTATTCTAGCCGTTTACATTTCATACAGTGACAAAGTACTGTGTAAGTACAGGGAAGAGCTTTAGGTACAGTGACAATGCCACAGCTAAAACTGTTCATCCTTATCACAATGTAATTACAAGTTACATTAACTGCTGCTGCTCCCCTGAGATACTGTCAATCTGTATTATATAATATACTGTCAGTGCATATTATGCATATATATACATGCACATTACCATGTTATCCATACACAGCATCATGAACATACAGTACAACAAAAGGACATTGTAGTGTCATAGATAGCTGCATGTCCTACATATTATCTACATATGATATAACATGGTTCAGTAGCTACAGAGCTGAGAATACCACACTTAACTATATAATTTATAATCTTTGGTTAGACCACATGTATTCTAAAAACCATTCTTGCTGGGCATGTCAATATACTCATATTAGGAGGACTGAGAAACTGAGACCAGCCTGTGTTAGACCCTATTTGAAAAAGTAATCAAAAAATCATTAAATTATTTTTAAGTATTCTGACATCAGCATCCCTCAAAAGATGCTGCATTTAAGTCTAGATCTGTAAGTCAGTAGATGCTTTAAGAAAGAAAGAAATCATGAGTGAAGAATATATGGAAATTTCAGGTTAATGTTAAAGTTTTATATTACAAAACTAGAAAAGACATGCTAATTACTTTTTGATAGAATATCAGAAGCAATCGTTTGTAGTATATTTGACCATAAAACATTTTTTTGTTTTGAACTCAATGTTTGTTTCCCCTCAAATTTACATAATGCAGCCCTATTAATCTGGTGATATCTAAAGACAGGAACTCTAGGAAGCAATCCAAATTAGATACGACCCTTACAACAGGATTAGCATCCATAAAAAAGTGACACCAGCAAGCACATGCTAGTATGCTGCTTTCCAGGCTCTTTCCAAATACAAATAAAGTATACAACAACATGGGAGCTTTCTTCAAGGAAAGAAAAGAGGCTGTACCATGCCAGCACTTGGATCACCAACTTCCAACCTCCAGAAATACCCAGGCCGGAGTATTTCATTACAGCAATCTGGATCAAGTCACTTTTATTGTTTTTCAGAGACTGTTTTAGCAAAACGATGTTCAACTAAATAAATCAAACTTGCTGACTTAAATATTTTCTCAGAACAACTGATACAGAAGCAAGCACATACCTGACTAGCATTTGTTTTACACTAAATGAACTTGGTCAAAACCTCAAGTAACTCCAGAATATTTCAGACATGTCTGAATGTTCTTAATATTAAATTTTATTCCTACAATCATTTTAGTTCTAAAAAGGGAGAAATATGGTACAGGAAAGCAGGATGCTGTTTTCCATAGGTCATTCTTAGACTTAGGAAAAAAGATACTAACTGGGAGAATAAATTATGTAGAGAATTCTTTACATTCTGGGTCTACTAGCTGTATAACTTTCTTTATGTTTCAACTTTCTTCATCTAATAAATAGGAATAAAATTTTACTTTCATGTTTTACTAAAAACAATTATAAAACTAAATGAATGGAAAAATTATGAAATTATATAAATTTAAAATAAAAATTTAAATATACTGACAATAAATGAAAAATTACACATTAGATAGTATTCTTGTCACTTCATCATTTTAAAGATGAAAAATACCAGTTTAGAAAAAAGAGGTAGAGCTGGGCGTAATAGCACACATCTTTAATCCCAGCATCTAAGAGGCAGAAATAGATGAATTAGGTGAGTTTGAGGCCAGCCTGGTCTACATAGTGAGTTCCATGCCAGCCAGTGCTACACAGTGAAACTCTGTCTCAGATAGATTAGATAGACAATAGATAGATAGATAGATAGATAGATAGATAGATAGATAGATAGATAGATAGATGATAGATACATGATAGATAGATACATGATAGATAGACAGACAGACAAGAATGAATAGAAAAGATTAAAGTACCGTAGATGTGTGATAAGAGTACTGTGACTGTGAAACTGTCATTTGATCTTTCAGAACTACAAAGCTGTGTAAATGTCATTATTTAAATGTTTGGATAGCGAATTCTATTCACAACCTCAAAAAGACAGGTTTCAGGAGGGGGAGGATGATTATACTTACACAGAGCGCACTGATTTGTTTTCTCGCTTCAATGAGAGGAAATGAAACTTTGCTATTGTAGATACTTGCTGCTTCCAAAGGCTCATGGTGCTTACTAGAGCAGCTTTGGTTTCAGAAAGAATAAGTAAACTCTGTTCCATTTCATCAAAAGATTTTGAATCTGTTTCTTCCTCCCGTGGCTGCTGTGTAAATACGCTATAATCTATTTGTCAATAAAAGTAAACAAACAAAAAATCCATTTTGGAATGTTTGAAATAGAAAGATCAAAAACTAAAACCCATCAACATTACAGCGCATATCTGGAAGTGGTGCTGAACAAAAATGGGACTGGTACACACTTGCATCATCTCTGGATGCTGAGCACGTGCTAAGCTTCAGTCATAGAACTCTCAGCTCGCTGTCTCACTGTATACCACACAGCTCCAGCTTCGCTCTTGGCCACACCACCCAAGATGCTCTCGGCCAGGTCACCACTTTCTTCCTGACTACCAAGCTGCCCACCATCCCGTTTCCACATTATTCCTTTCCTTATTTTACTCTGTATATCTGACACTCAAGAGTCCACTTTCTCTTGCACCCAAGACAGCTTTTACTAAAATTTTGCTTCTCTGTTCTTTTGTGAAAAGAAAAAAAAACTTGCATTGTCAGCCCTTCCTTTCTCCCAGGTGCTCACATCAGCTGATGGATGCCCCTCCCATGACCTGTTCTCCCCCTCCAAGGGCTCTTCCCTGTCTCTATAACAGCATCTTTGTGACTTCAAGATTTCTAACTAGAGCCCTTACACCTCACGTAGCTTCTGCTGCATCTCAAATAGCGAAGGCAAATGCTTGTCCTACCTTTCTAAGCCTACTCCTCTGCTCTCAGGAAGTGGCAACTACATGCAGTTTTCAAACAACAACTTGAGAATGACTCTTGGCCCCTCCCTAACAAGCCTCCACAAACCATTCATTACTGCTGAGATCAGCACAATACAACTCCACTCTGCAGATTTTCCTGCCACACTAATTCAAGTCCAATTTTACACACAAGCTTCCTGACTGACCTGCTCTTCCTTCACACTACAGCTATCATTCAATAATTAGAAATGCTTTTCAGAACTAGACAGGAAACCAGAGTCTTGCAGATGCTAGACAAGTAGTCTATGGTGAAACTACCTTCCCAACCAAGGGTGTGTTCACTAAAAACACAGATCAGGATTACCAAGTTATTCCTTTGCTTTAAACCCTTGACACTGCACTCAAAATTAAAGGAAGCACTTTCCAGATGTTCAAGGGCAGAACCTGACCCAGCCCTCTGGCTACTCTCTGATAGCAATGCCAATTACTTCCTTCATGGTTCCCACCATGATGGCCCGCTTTTGGTCCCTCAAAGACATCTAATTAATGTCTCAGCACCTGGCAAGGGGACACTTTCTTTATCCAGTACAGTTTGCCCTAAGATGTTTGCATGCATGAGTATTTCTGGTGATTCACATCTCAGTTCAAACATCTCAATAAAGCCCTCCCTGACAATAAGACCTTTCAAGAATATCTTATCATTTCATATTATATCATAATCTCTATCACTATTATCAACACATACTTCATATGCTTGCAAAATTAATTCATTTACTTATAAAATTATTTGTACTGTCCAGTTCATTGGCTGGTCTTTTTCGTTCTGTTTTTACCTGCTTGATCAATTTCTGCTTCAACTTCTAGCTTTAAGAATACATCTTCCAATGTTGTCATGGAAACACCATAGGAAATAACACCCAGGTTTGAATGAACGTCTAGAGCAGAAAACAAACCTAAAAGGCAGGAGAAAGAGGTCGAATGATACAGAGCTCTCTAAGTGGTATAGATGGAGCAGTTAAAAGCATGTATGTCCTTCCCTACCCCCAGGTCGGTGTGCCTCACAACTGCCTTGAACTCCAGCTCCTAGGAATCTGATGCTGAGAAGCTTCTCACATGCAAACACACACACACACACACGTAAATAAAATCAATATAAACTGACCTATTCAAACCAAAATACATACACACACACACACACACGTAAATAAAATCAATATAAACTGACCTATTTTAAAAAATCTAAAATGCCCTTCACAAATGGGTATGAGCCAGGCATGTCTAAGGTCTCAGCACTCCAGAGGCTGAGACAAGAGAACTGCTAGGAAATTAAGACTAATCCAGCACCACATGGTGAGTTCCAAGACAACCAGACAGCTTAGACTAGAGTCTAAGATCCTATCTCCAAAACAAAACAACAACAAAAACAAAAGATACACACAAGAAAGAAAGAAAGAAAGAAAGAAAGAAAGAAAGAAAGAA
>NW_021621692.1:3099466-3130058 GCF_004785775.1 Grammomys surdaster
GGAGGGAGGGAAGAGAGGGAGGGAGGGAGGGAGGGAGGGAGGGATACATGGATTAAATTTACTTAGCCAGCATAATGGTACTCAAAGATTTTGGTGTCAGGATACTTTCAACATCATAAATTGCACAGAATGCCAAGGAAGTTTTAATTATGGGAAAATATTCATTAGAACTTTTAACATGTTTCAAACTAAAATTAATAGATATTTTATAGCAGTTAATAAGTCTAAATTAAAATCATTACTTTGTAATTTATTCTGAAATTAAAAATTATTTGAAAACACATAAACAGACTCTTTACACACATATACACTAAACAACAACAAAAAGAAAAAGCAAAACCACACACACACATACCTTATCCTCAGGAAAGCTACAAACAACTCTGCCAATTTTGAAACAGGGCTCCCACTGTACAACTGGCTGTGCTGGCCTGGAACTTGCTATGCAGACTAGCCTGGCCTCAAACCTCTAGCCATCTTCTGGCTGTCTCCGACCCCTTGTTGCTATGATTATAGACAGGACCACCAAACCCACCCTAATTTTCTTGTTTTCTTAACAACATACACATATTGCTCTTTATTTCCATTAAGTATTTAAATTAACAAATGATAGTTGCATACTATTGATAAAAAGACAAAAGCAAAAATCATACATATCAGTATGCAGCATTTCAGGTTTGAAGCCAAGTTGAAGCAGAACAACTACAAACTCTGACCAGCTGTGACTATTACATAAAGAAATAATCAAAAAAAGCAGAGAAAAACCTATTCTCAAAAACAAAAGCTCTATTCAACCAAGAAACTGAAAATAAGAAAAGAAATACCTGAAAACTTGTCCATGTCTTTGAAAGGCAAGCTATACACAAGCTGTTGGTCATTCTGCTGCAGCAGAGCGGCGGCAGGTATGTGTTGCCTGACCAGTGAAGAGAGCGAGTCTGTGTCACAGTATCTGTCTATATACATGCTAGGAAAAGCCAAAATCATATTTTATGATTAGTCCATAAACAATCAATAAACTCTGAATGTTCTAAAGTAGATCACTAAACATGGCTAGGGCACAGTAGAGCAAGCCTTGAAAACAGTGACAGTAGGCTAAGCGTAAATACAAACAGAATAAGGGCACAGAAGAACAAGTGTTACCTCAGGCGGTAGCCGATTCCCCATTTACTTTTTAGGAAAATTGAAGAACCAACACATTTCAGCATCCCTTGTGATATGACAGCTTTTCTGTCTACGAAGTGGAATTCACATTTCAATTTCTAAGTTAATAACAGCATACATACAAGTATTACATCATTAATCATCATGTAACCTTATAATGAAGACACTAGAATATCATCATCTATTTTTTTCCGATGAGAATATTAAGAGAAAACAAATACACATTGCTTAAACATGTTTCACATAGCTATTAACATAACAAAGCCAAGACTGTCCTCAGGCAGCCTGACTCCAGAGTACATACTCCAGAAAGCTCAAACTCTTCCTAAAGGAACCTGTAATACAGGAGTTATCATGATTCCTTTATAACCAAATGTACAAAAAAAGGAAACATAATAACAAAAATAAAAATGTTAGTTCATTTGATATAGATACTACTAAAGAGATAAGGGATTTATCCATTTAATACCACATAATCAGCTAGGAAAAGAAGTTATAGTATTTCAAACTCTCGGACTTTTATCCTGGGTGTTAAAAACCAATCCCAACATATATAATTTTAACATATACATACACAAAATTGCACAGAAAATGGCTAACAGCCCAGTGAGAGCTACCATAGACTGACCTACTTACAAAGCTGACCCTTGACTAGCAACTGAGAATCTAGACATGGGAAGGTTTCAATTAGTGTAAAAACAGACAAGGAAAACCACTATGTCTAAATGCTGAACACAAAAACACAGTTTATGCTGACTGCTTGCTTTCCTTTCCTTCTGGAGCTATGCTGTGTTAGGAAGGACAGCTCTATGAACCAGTACACACAGAATTATAAACACTGAGCCTTTAACAAACTAGCATGTAGTTCACTTTGCATTTGCATACAAGTAAGCCATGGGGAGATTAAGGGCCTCTGAAAGCACGTGCCTGGCTTCCTTCAGACTTCTGCCTCACGTGACCTAGGCCTTTGCTAATTTTGCTTCATAGCCTTTTGCAACAACAAATTAGTATATATTAAGTATGAGAAATCTTGAGTGAGTTATTTTGAGAAATCACTGAAACAGGATGATTTGGAAAACACTGAACACAGAAATACATAATTTTTAAATTTTAAAACTTGTTGTTTAGAATATGTACCATTAAATAATTCTTTTGTTCCTCAGGATTTACTATTTCCATGTTTAACTCCCTTATCTTTTACAGTAAAGCAAACATCTCACCGGCAAGAATGTCAGCCTCATCCATGAAATGAGTGCTAAACACGGTCACTCTGTTAGCCTTTCTGTATTTTAGAAGATTCCAAACAATGTGGCGAGAGCAGGGGTCCATTCCTGCTGTTGGCTCGTCTAGCAGGAGTATCTGAATGAACAGGGGTACAAAAATGGCAAGAAAACCAAAATATTAAAAATTTATATGAATACTGTAAATTTTTCTCTATTTCAAGTTAATATTTTCACCCAAAAATCTTTCTTAAAGTTAGTATAAATGTTTAAAATTGTCAATGAATGTTTTCCTTGGTTACTTATATATAAGGCACTGGTATGACAATCAGACAAAAAAAAAATGACAAAATTATTAAATCTGCTGCTATAAATAATATGATTAAATCTGTAAGTAGAGCAATTGATATTTAGAGACAGATGTTCTGTATCATTGTAAGGGATGCAGTCTAGGCTGGGGAAAGAACTTTTTTCTTTCTACTTTTTGAGGGGCACTTTTTATTAAGATAGATTCTTACTCTGCAACCTAGACTAGCCTTGAATTTATGATCTTCTTGACTCAGCTTCCTGAGTGCTGGATTATAGGCATGTGCCACCTTATCTGGCTTCAAGTTGTTTTTAATTTAAAAAGCATGGAAAGGTGCTAACAGAAAGTCCAATTAATAAAAAGTCAAATCCACCCTGATCTCATACTACAGCAGAAAGGAGTAACATAGCAAGGCAGTGGTTTCCATAGGCTCTCTGCTATAAGCACACACGTGAGCTTTTTAACAGTGTGTAAGGTGAAGTTGCTTCTGTTTCTACAGAGCAGAGCACAGCATAAAAGAAACACACATGAAATCACTGCACCAGATAGTGACTAATTCAATCCTTTAATTTTTGTCTTGTTCTAATTGCTTAAATGTCTTATTTTTGTATGCATATGAGTATTGTACATGTATATATGTCTGTGTATTACATGTGTCCCTAGTGAACCACAGGCCAAAAAACTGTATCAGAATCCCCGGAACTGGAGTTAGAACTAGCTTTAAGCTGAGATGCTAGTGCTGGGAAGTGAACACAGGTCCCCTGGAAGAGCAGCCCGTACTCTTAACCACTAAGCCACATCTCTAACCTAATACTATTTAAAGTGATCTCATCAATGAAATGAACACTGTATTTACCTTTGGATTCCCAAGAACTGCAATTCCTAAAGACAGCTTTCTTTTTTGGCCACCGCTTAATTTTTTTGCTTGATTATCTTTGATGGCTTGCATGTCCAAATCCAGTAAAACTTTTTGCACCTGTAAAAAAGTGTAAACAATGTTCTATCAACAATCATATTATTTTCATAGTCATCAAAATTAGATTTTACATATTGTAAGTTTTGAAGTATTATTTTAAGCATCATTTAAGCAGTATAATTTTAAAATTATTTTTAATATCAACTTTAAAATGTTAAGTATGTGCTTACTTTTTACAAATACTATAATTTTGAAACTAATAAGTAACAAGGTTCTTAGGGAGAAGTCTGCTTCAGCTTTGTTTCTTGCTGGATGAGTAGGAAGGCTCTGTGTGTGCTGAGGCACAGAGAGTGACAAGGGATGAGGGCAGAGCAGAAGAAAAGGAAGGAAGAAGGGAGGAGGAGTCCCCTCAGGAGGAAAGGAGGGTCATTCACATGTGCTAATGTAAGCACTCCAAATCCATCCAATTCCTCATAGCTTCTCTTTACAGGCCTAGAGGGGTTTTGTATGTTTAGACTTTTCAAGCATATTTACTGTATAATTATTATAAAGCATATTAATATATAGGAAATACAGTGATGGTTTATATATGAATAACATACTTCTTGAATTATATTGTTGGCTGGTATTCCTTTGATTGAAGCCAAAATTGATAAATTTTCTTCTACTGTCAGAACATCAAAGTTCATATCTGACTGTGGACATATGCCAATCATTTTTCTTGCTTCAAACATTTCATCTATTTCAGAGACTCTGTGTCCATATATAGAAGCAAACCCTAAAAGCAAAATATTTAAATTTGCATTAAAGACACTGAATATTAAAAATGCATGTTCTGATATACCTAATAACTTACTCATTTTGTTACAATGCATACACAAAGCCAGAATTAATAAAATTTGGAAGATATATTCTGATTTTGACAGCACTGGTTGTATATTTTCAATTGTATTTCAACCTGATTTTCCTTCATTTCCAAGGCATATTATACAGTAGGAAGAGCAACAGTACACTACAAGCTTAACAAAAACATATGTCACTACAGTGACAGCATTTATGGTTCAGCCACAGCTTCTTTCACATCCAATACTATGAGACAAAATCGTGTACAGGCTGGTTGTACAGTCTTGAACATCATTAATGCCTTGAGTTCCTGCTTTCTTATCTCAACTGAATCAACTTATAATTTGATTATCAGATTGGACTGATAGTTTGCTTTACTTAAGAACTACTAGTCTGCCAGGCAGTGGTGGCACACGCCTTTAATCCCAGCACTTGGGAGGCAGAGGCAGGCAGATTTCTGAGTTCGAGGCCAGCCTGGTCTACAGAGTGAGTTCCAGGACAGCCAGGGCTACACAGAGAAACCCTGTCTCAAAAAAAACCAAAAAAACAAAAAAACGAAAGTTAAGTCTTGTTTACAAAGTTGAAATGCAGAGTCAATACAATCTGGCCTATTTATAATAAAATGTATTTCATTGGCAGTATTCGGTAATTGCAGAAACATGGGGCTTCCAAACAGAGTTTACACCTATAGAGGTACTGCTCTTTAAATTTGATTTTGGAACACAGTGTTAGTAGTTACCATTCTTTCTTTTAGCTGTATACTGAAATATCTGTGGGTCTTCCAATATCAATTTAATTTCCAATTAGTTACTAATTTATTCTTCCATGCAAATAAGAAATAAAGATATGTACACACAAATATGTGATAGAAATAGGTATATAAAATAAATTTTTAAAAAGTAAATACATAGTAAGTTAAACTTATATTTTTTGCTTTAATAAATATCATGGAACCAATTTTTTATTTTAAAAACTAAGTGTACATAGTATGTAAAAAAAACTTTCCCACAGATAAATAGCTATTCCAAATCACTGACATAAATCATCTAGCACACATGTAAAGAGGACAAACAATTGCTACATACTGTGACTCCTTGTCTAATAACACTAAAGAAAATAGGAGATTGTTTTCTCTAAAGTGAGAAAACTCTTACCATCAGAAGGCGGGCACAGTCCGCACAGAATATTCATCAGTGTGCTTTTTCCGGTTCCACTGTGGCCCAGCAGTGCAGTAATCTGACCTTCATATATGTCAAATGACAAATCTAATTCATGGAAAAAAATAAGGCACAAATTTTTATGTATCCATTCAGCTCTATAAGGGAGTTCATAATTCTACACAATCTTAAGGAAGACAAACTCAGTACAGAAAGTTACCAACATAGTTTAAGCAGATTAAGTAGTCTGGTCATAGTCAGTGGTATGAGTAGCAGGAAGTGTAAATAATCAATATTTCTTCTGACACTAAGAATTAAGGTATATACAAAATATTTGAAGGTTTTCTGTGTACTGACTTCTAACAGTGGTCAAGGAGATTAATAAAGAAATCTATCTCACCAAGGTATCTGAAGATAAATAAAGTAGAACAAAAAGAACAAAACAAGGAATCGACACCAAAAGCTAAGCGGTAAGAAAGTACAGAGAGGCTCCACTTGTGAAACTTTTTACTTTCGTTTTGTGTCCATTTTGTGTGTCCAGATGTGTTGCCTGCATGTGTGTCAGATCTCTTGGAATTGTTGTTAGACGCCTGTGTACTGCCATGTAGGTACTGGGAACTGAACCAGTCCTCTGGAAACAAGACAGTGCTCCCTGGGCAGCAGGCCAGTGTGTAGTGTTCCTCCACCATTTCAGCTTCAGCGCCTGCCTGAATTCTGCCCTGACTTCCCTCACTGATGGACTGAAGTGTAAGATGAGATAAAACCTTTCCTCTCCAAGATGCATTTGTTCATGGTGTTTATCACAGCAACAAGAACTAGAACACATGGGCTGTTGTTGCCTTATTGTTGAATTCTGAGGCACTTTAAAATATTATATATAGAAGCAAGTGCCTTCTTGGACACAGGATTTACAGATGTCTCTTCCAATCCGGGACTTTTTTCATTTCCTTAGTAGTGTCTTATAAGCAGCAGGAGACTTTGATTTTCAATCAGTTACAGTTCACGCTTTTGGAGCCAAACCTATAAAACTTTTGTTTAATCAAGTCTCAAGATACTTTTCGTGTTTTTCTTTTTTTTTCCACAGTTTATTCAATTTATTTTTTTTTTTATTTTTTCTCAAATCGTAATTAATTCACACAGGGGTTATAAACACAGAAAGGCAGGATGTGGGGAAGGGAATGACACTGGAGTGTGGGTGTTCAGGGGGAATACAGACATCTTCAGAACCGGGTATCAGCTAGGTGAAGGTTCAGGGGACAGGTCACTATGACTCTGCCTATGACTCGCTTGTCCTTATCTAAGTTGGTATTGTCTGCCAAGGCTACCTATTTACAAGGTTATGACTACTCAGGCTTATAAATTTCCACAAAAGCTACCTGTCTACATTAGCTTATAGCCATCTGTTTCAATGTTTTTCCACTGAGACCCAAGACTTGGTGTTAGTATACATGTATGACAGGCCTATTGCTGATTATACTCTGGTTTCTCTTCAGATCATATAAATCTTTCGCCTTTTACTTTTCGTGTTTTTCATTCTTTGAGTTTTATGTCATTTTAAGTTTTGTATTTGGTTATATGATTCATTCTTCACTTGTTTTGTCTACATTCTCAGCATGGATCAAACAGGTCATGTTTTCATAGTTTTTGTTTTGCTTTAAACTTTAATGAAAAGTTAATTATTCATAAAAATATAAGTAATATTTTGTCAGGGGCAGCCCTGCTTATACACTGAAGGCCTACAACAGCCATAGGCCCAAAAATCAGCAATAGGCCTGACATACATGCCTGCTGGCACAAAGTCTTGGGTCTCTGTGGAAAAACACTGAAACAGATTGCTAGAAGCTATTGTAAACAAGCAGCTTTGGTGGAAAATTGCCAGGCTGAATAGTCATAGACCTTGTAGATAGGCAGCCTTGGTGGACAGTACCAACTTAGATAAGGACAAGTGAATCATAGGCAGAGTCATAGTGATCTGTCCCCTGAACCTTCACCCAGCTCACACTGTTCTGGAAGATAGCTGTACTCCCCCTGAACACCTACGCTCCTGAGTCATACCCTTCCCCACTTCCTGCCTTTTTGTGTATATAACCCCTGTGTGAAAAAGTAAAAATTACAGTTTGATCAGCCTATAGACAAGCCATGTTTCTTTGCGCTCGCCCATTGTTTCCCCCATTCTCTCTTAGGTGATCTTCCTGGATCCTGTTTAATGCCCTGCTGGACAGGACAATATTTCTGTCTTCTCTATTTCACTGATTTTTCTATTTCTTTTATGCCAAAATTACATTGTCTTGACTACAATAGCATTTATATGAAATCTTGAAACAATGTAATGCTAAAGTACAAATTTGCTAGGTTTTTTTCACATTTGTTTCGGCAATTCTATGTCATTTGCATTTATATATAATTTCAAAGGCCATTTTTCAAATGAATGAAAAAACCTAATAGACTTTTGTCTGAGTGAGTCTACACTATATGATCAGAACTCACATGTACACATCCATACTTCCAACCCTTAAACATGGTGCTGCTACCTGTCCAGCTCCTACACTCTTGTCAGCAATCATCTGTACTTTTTAAGACATACATCATGGAAGTACATAGTATTTTGATGTTTTTATTTTAATTTTCAGTTCCTCGGTGGTGGAATGCAGGCACATAGTGATTTTCTACACTATCTTATACTGTCACCTCTCTAAACACACTTTCAGTCTCACTACGTGTACTGCAGAGACTGATCACTTTATAAGCTTCCTTTACGACCTAGGTATCTCTCATTTCCTTCTCTTGCTTCTTGGCATTGGCAATGACTTCCAGTTGAGTAACTCACAATGGAGGTCATAAATAACCTTTAATATTAAGTTAAACAAAAGAATAATAATTTATCATTAATGGCACTGTAGCCAGAAATGATGAGACTCATGCATTGGGTATAATTTAAGAATTTGTTTATGCTCATCAAAACACACTGTTTATAACGAAAAGGCAGGCTTCACATTGGAATAGGATATTTGAATACCTTTATCTAACAAAGGCCATGAACCTAAAATATTAAAAATATAAAACTTAAATAGGTACTTTAGGAACAAAAGAACATTCAAATGGCCAATGAGAGGATGATAGGAGCACTATCTATTGGGCCAACATAAAATAAAACCATCCTAACATACCCCTGTACCCTACCAGAATACAGTCACACAAATTAAAACTGTCAGTGTGTAAGTGTATTTTATGGATCCTGGAAGATAGTGACACATTGCTAAATGTACTCCAACTGTCTGGACAGACTTCACAAAAAAGAATCTTACAACAAGATAAATAATACTTATACATGTACACAATAATAAAATACAATATAGTTGAACCAGAATATAATATAAACTGGTTCAAGTTGTTAGGTATTTTCAAGTCAACAGATACTTCTTTCTGGCTTTATAACTTCTGTGTTGTAAGTATTATCAACATTAGTCACATAAAGTATCTACAAATCTTAACGGGTAAATTTAACTTTCACAACAACGACGAAGACTGGTTCTCCATCTGTACTACGATGCTAGGGACTAAATCCTGGGCCAGCTACTTACTTCTTAAAGCCTCCACATTCTCATTTTTCTTTCTATAGGTTTTCTGAATACCACTTATTCTGAAAAAACACAGATTCATATTAAAAATATATACGAAATTTTCTAATTACATGTGTTAACATATATTTTTATCCAAGCTGTCTTAATTGTTTTAAGATTATCTTTTAAATTTTGAACTAGATATACATCTCTAGCAATACAAGACACTTTCCACACTATTAAGACAGGGTTGCATACACAGAATAAGGTAACAGCTATTCAAATTTGGGGGAAGATACTCAAGGGGGGGACCTGGAGGGATATATTAAAATCACATGTCCAAAATAAGAGTAAATCTGTATACAAAATACAGAGGAGAAAAGAAAAATCTGAAATATTTAATAGGAAAAATAATAAACCACCTTTCTGCTAAAACAAATAACCAAATAACATTGACATTAAGGACACGATTGTCTGAAGACCTACAAAAATGGACTCCTGGTCTCCACTCTAGTCATCACCCACTCCGTTTCAGGCTGAGACAACTGAGGTGAAGCACTTGTTTCAAGGATTTATAGATTATCCTCATCTTTCATTAATCAAATGCTTCTTGAATCAGTAAGGGGATACAATGTCATTTCGTATAAACACTACCAAACTGCCTACAATGTGGATTTTCTCATCCCTTATCTTCTATGATAGTATAACGTAAGGTTTAAATGTCACAATTTCCATCAACAGTTCTACCTATACCTAAAAATTAAACATACCTTATAGCTTCTTTTCCTATAAACTCTGAAGAAACTGGTTCAACAATTTCATTGAGACTAATATTGCCATTAATGTTGGCCTCCGATAGCTCCTTATAGTTTCTTTTGCTTTTTGACCAGTATGATGGCTTTAGAAAGTACAAAGATGACCTCCTCAAGCCAAATTCCCCTAAAAATAAACATTAAAAGCTGAGTTATATCAAATTATTTTTGAAAGCATACTTAAATAATAGTTATTAAATAACCTTACTTTAATTTTAAATTTAAAAGTCCTATTACATAGGTATGGTAGGTAGCACACACCTTGAATTCAAGCAGTTGGGAAACAGAGGCAGGCAGAATTCTACGAGTTCAAGGCCAGCAGAAGCTATATAGCAAGTTCCAAATCAGCAAACCTTGTCTCAAAGAAAATTAGTAAAAATTAATTAAATAAAGTCATATTAACTAGTAGTTATCATATTAGACAGGCTGGAATATATAAAAATCCAATTACTCCAAAAAAAAAAGAGGTCAATGCCAGGCAGTGATCGTGCACACCTTTAATCCTAGCACTTGGGGAAAAAAAGAGACAGGCAAATCTTTGAGTTCAAGGCCAGCCTGCTCTATATAATAGTTTCAAGACAGCCAGGGCAACATAGAAAAAACCCATCTCAAAAAAAAAAAAAAAAGACCAACAAAAACAAAGAGGCCATGAATTTGGGGCAGGGGTGGGGTGGAGGGGTTGGAAGGCAGGACATGGAAAGAGTTGGAGGGAGGAAAGTGAAAGGAGACATGATGTAATTGGTTTTTAATCTTTGAAATAAAGCTTAATTTTAAAAAGATGAAGAAAAGTGTTTGGAGTTACAAGGCAGCTTTGGATCTTAGAGGGTAAAATAGTTTAAAAAGATTAATATAATGAAGGATTAAGTTGTGAAGTGCAATCTAGGCTGTCAAAACAAACATCTTTCTTGTTACACAATCTCTTCACGTTCACTAGGGGCTAGTTATATACTATATATTGTGAACATATGCATATATGTTACTTATACATTATTACTGAGGCTATGGACCTAGCATGATTGCCCTCCAAAAGACCCAACAAGCAGCTTAAAGAGTCAGATGCAGATACTTGCACCCAACCAATGGACAGAAGCCGGGGACCCTTGTGGTTGAATTAGGGAAAAGCTGGAAGAAGCTGAGGAAGAGGGTAACCCTGTAGGAGGACCAGCAGTCTCAATTAACCTGGATCCCTGAGATATCTCAGACACTGGACCACCAACCAGGCAGCACACACCAGCTGATGTGAGGCCCCCAACACACATACAGCAGAGAACAGCCAGGTCTGGGTTTAGTCAGAGAAGATCCAAGTAACCATCAAGAGACTGGAGGCTCCAGGGAGTTTAGAGGTCTGGTGGGGCGGGGAGTGGAGACAGGTGGGTGGGGACGAGGTATCAGATGTGGAACACTCAGAGGGTGGATTGGGAGGGGAATAAAGTTTGGAGTTTAAAATAAATAAATAATTTTTTTAAAAAAAAGCGCAAATTGAATCAATAATATGATGAAAACTACTCTGGCTAGGTGAAAAAATAAATTAATAGCATACGAGCAAAATTACTTTAGAATATTTACAGTAACCAGCCACATACCTGGAATGACCTGGTCGAGATATACAGCCAGGAGGACATAGAATACACTGTCAAGAGCTAGCATGATAATAGTAATGATTAGAGGATAGGGACCTTCAGTCAAGTTAGAAAACAAGGCACCCTCATTAAAATCTTCTAAATGCATGACCTGATTGGGGAAAAAAAAACCATCAACTTTATTCTACAAAAATGATTAGAACAGAGCTAACATTACTAAGCATAATTCATTAAATCAAGAGTAACATTAACAACATTATTTAAAAAGTAATTAGTAACATGTTCTTATAAGGAAAACAGACCACAAAAGAAGTTTATTTAAAAGATTCACTTTATCATTTCTACTCTGTGCAGGGTTTTTTTTTGTTTGTTTGTATTGTGCTTTGAGACTGGATCTGTCTATGTAGACCAGGCTGCCCTTGTACTCACAAAAATCTACCTGCTTCTGCTTCCTTACTAAAGGAGGGTTTAAGGGGATGCTGAGATTAATGGCATGCACCATTATGCTCTCCTTTTAATTACTGTTCTTCCCAGTGAGTACTTCTTAAGCCTGTGTACCACACTCCCCGAGTCACTTAATTCTAATGCAATGATGAACAAAAGAAATAAAAGTAATGTGCAATGCTGAAACACCTAAGAAAACAGACCCAAATAAACACTGCAGGATAAAATCATGGTCAGCATGTCTGTAATACTGAAAGAAGGTGTTTTGGTTCTCCTAAAGTACACACACTAGACTCTTGTGCTACTGAGAGAAGTGTTCTGGAAGCGAAGGCCCTGCTCAGGTACGAGTTCCTCCCGTGTGAACAAACTCATTTTACCACCCTCCATTTCAGTCCTCTCATCGGTGAACTGAAGGAGATCAATCAAATGGCATTTAAGGATTCTGTCACTCCCAACAAAACCTATGACCATAGTCCCACTTTGTGAAGAAAAGAGGGACTCAGTACAGTCTCAAAGTGTGGAACAATAACTCTTAAGTAGTTAAATCTTCTTTAATATGCTTATAAACAATCTATTGTAATGTCACCTCATAAAACATCTATATGACATCAAATATAAGTCAAATATAGTATGAAATCATATTTCTTTATACAATAACTGAGTTTATGTTCTACTCTGTGAATAGCTCCTTATGAGATTTTTTTTGCTTGATTCTGCCTACACATATAAGAAAAAATAAAATGTATAAAGCTAAATACTCTTCATTTTAAAATTTGCTTTCATGTTTTGTGTATGCATGTGCTTTGTCTGCATGTGTATCTGAGCACCACATGTATGCCTGCTGCCCATCACAAGTATGAAAGCAGAAAGGGGCATCAGAGCCCTGGAACTAGAATTATAGCCACTTGAAAGCCACCATGTGGGTACTGGGCATTGAACTTTGACCCTTTGAAAGAGCAGCTAGTTCTCTTAATAAATAAGACATTTCTCCTGCCCCTAATGGTAAATGTTATTTAGATAAATGAAAATCCCGCAGTTCCTAGACAAGGGAAACCTACCACAAGTATAGAGCTTACTGTTTTCATCCTGACAGCTTTCTTCTATGTCATGCATGATTTTCTGTTCAGCATTATTCTAAAGTAACTTTATAAAGGTTTACAGTAGAGCAATAAAGACTACTTGGAATTAAACAAGTAACTTCAATGAACTGAATTATACACTACACTAAGGCAAAAATTGAGGAATTTATAAGCAAGATTTAACTGAAAATTTAATATTGGAGAGATTCTAAGAGAAAGCAGATATAAACTGTACTCTGTAGTACACTTTTTTTCTGATGGAATTTAAGTTTTCTGACATTTCTTTCTCATGAGATGATACTGTTGTTTGTTTACAAGCCAAAGGTGATATTCGTGGCACAACAAGATTCGTGGCTGTCTGAACTGTCAACAAGAGAAAGTAGTGGGTGAATGTTGGGTGAATGCATGACCCACCTGTGCAATCCCAATCACAAAGGCGCATTGACACAGAGGACTGAAGAGCCACACCAGCGACCTGGGGAAACTTTCTATGAGGACTATCAAAAGGCCAACAAATCCAAAAGCCACAGTGACAAAAAACTCAACGACTCCCACGTGTTTTGATTTTTTAAAAAGAGGCGTCAGCATTAAAGCAAAAAACACCTAAAAAGCATAAATGTAAAGTTATTGTATACCTCATATATACTGACCCAAAAAGAAAATCAACTTTTTTATGAAAGAAAGATACATTCATGGAAAAGTACAGCTACTAAAATACAGTTTCTGTTACAAGAAGATGCTTTGTTTTCATACAGAGATACACATTTAAAAATTTTAAACTGACAAATATTAATGATTACATTCTATCTGTATGATGGGAAAATATAACCACATTTACACAACAGCGTCCATAAGGAGCTGTGTGTTAGCTAGCTAGCCCCAGGACTTGTCTTTATCCCCTCACCTCCCAATGCCCAACCTCCACACTGAAGCTGCAGATACATACTCTGTACCCAGGCATCGTGTGGGTGCAGGAAACCTAGACTCCAGTCCTTATCTTTGTGAGAAAAGCACTTTACCCACTGAGTCATTCCACAGGTCCCCAGTAGCCTTTAAACAAAGAACCCAGTTTTAGACTGGGAGTTAAAAGTGATATATTAGTTTTTTATGCCGGAAATATGAGTTGTTTATAATTTATTACTTTAAAGAGTGGAAATGATAGTAAAATTATTTAACTATATATATGGGCACATAAACCAATTATAATGACACAAAGGTCAGTCATTATATTCAGTATTCAGTCAATATACCAAACGAATATCAAGACTACTGAAGAACTACATTTAAAAAAGAAAAAAGAAAAATGACCTTGAGACCTTTAAAGCTAATTGTCCTATAGAATCAACAAACTTGAAAAGGTCGGGGCCTCATGAAAGGAGAAAAAGTGTAGCAGTGTGCAGCCTTTCACAGGACAAATAGAGACAACAACAGAAGTGTAAAATACAATACACCAAAACAAGTTAGAGTTAAACGATTATATTGTACTTTTTCTAAGAAATGTGATAATACTACATCATGTACTATTTAATTATTTATCTGTAACTTAGCAAAAATATCTTTAATAGAAAATTGTCTAAGTTAACCAAAGGAAAAGATCTCAAGTACATTACCAAGGTAGTTTGACATTTTGAGGTAAGATACTCACAGATGACAATCCATATAGAAAGAACAGTAGAAAAATTACAACGCTGCTACTCTGGGGGAATAATGAAGATGCTGTTGCAATGACGGCCATAAGAAGGGACATTAGGAATATCAAACTTGTGTACAGAAGAACCCAGGAAAGCCTACAATGAAAACACAAACACACTGCTATGTCAAATGAACAAGCTTTGGTAGAGAAAATATCATTTTACACTAAACATCAAATTTGCTTCAGCCATTTTAGTCTTTAAGTCAATGTATCTGCATGTGTTCATGTACTCAGCACTAATGCTGTTAGGAAATGAAGGAGAAAGAACGAGCCAAGCCGCAGGTGGATGTGACTGACAGAGATAAAATGATCTGAGTCAGAAGCTTTCCAATGCAATAGCAATGCATGCTTAATTTAAAGCTTAAACTCAAAAGCCTGAGAGCACGGCATCTCTGATTCTCTTAAACTGTAAAAGGTCACTAAGTCAACACAATTCATTTCTTTATGAAGTGAACTATACTTACACCCCTGATGGCTTTGGTTATCATAAACCCAAAAGACCTTACCAATCAATAGCAATAATTATCATACTTACACAATGTGAGCTACTGATTAATAAGATCAACTAGAATCACTATTTTAACTCAAGACTTCCCTTCAGTTAGAGCTCAATGGAATTATCATTAGTATTTAATTTCACATTTTACTTATTTTCCCATTAGCATTGAAAACTATTTTTTAAAAAACTTGTTTTAAAGATTTGAGTTGATGCATCTAGCAATTTCAATGTAAAAATAGTAATCCAATGCCTTAAAGGCCACTTCTAGAACATTTAAGAAAAAAAAAAGGTGGGTGTGCTAATGCACACCTTTAATCCCAGCACTCAGGAGGCAGAGGAAGGCAGGTTCCTGTGAGTTCAAGGCCAGCCTGATTCACTAGGAAGCTCCAAGACAGCCAGAGTTACTTGTGGAGTCCCTCTCTCAAAATAGCAGTGGGGGCTCTGGAGAGATGCTCAGTGGTTAAGACCGCTTGTTGCTCTTGCAGATGCCCTGGGTCTGATTCCTAGCATCAACACAGTGGCTAAGAACTACCTATAACTCCAGTTCCAGGGAATCCAAACTCCTCTTTTGGCTTCTGCAGACAATGTATACACAATGCACAGACATGCACACAGGCAAAACATCCATACACATGAAATAAAAATGTAAAAAGCAAGGAGAATGTTAAGACATACTAATACCACTACATAAAGTTTTATAATTGTTACAATAGACCAAATAAAAATTTGCAAAATGCAGGCTGGAGAGATGGCTTAGGAGTTAAGAGCACTGACTGCTCTTCCAGAGGTCCTGAGTTCAATTCCCAGCAACCACATGGTGGCTCACAACCATCTGTAATGGGATCTGATGCCCTCTTCTGGTGTGTCTGAAGATACCTACAGTGTAGTAATATAAGTAAAATAAATCTTTTTTAAAAATTGTAAAATGCATTTCTGTATTTACAAAATTGTTTTGTAAATACAGTAACAAAAAATTATAAACTTAACATAGTTTCTATTACAAGTACTAACCCTCTTCTTAAATAGGCTAAGAAGAAACCAATTTTTGTTTGAAACAGCATCTGGCAATCTAGCCTACATTGGCCTAAGACTCAAGACCCTCCTGACTTGATTTCCTGAGTGCTAGCATCCAAAAGCTGGAAGCCAAAAGCCAGCCAGCTTACAAACAAATTGTCTTAATTACACAGTAGAAAGAGGAGAAGGAAATACTTATTTATAAATATCCATGTCTCTATAAAATTAGCACTATATAAAATGCTGATACATTAACCCTCACCTATGGGAACTTTTTTCTCCACTTGTGCCTCTATAAATTACCTATACGCTCCTCATCTTAATTTACTGAAGTTCTGAAGTGAGGAAAAGAATCTGGAAACTACATGTGTAGACCTTAATCTTTTTAACTGAGTTTTCAGTGTTAAGCATATGCTCTGATATTAGGGAAGGGCATTAGTAGTCAACTTCTAGTTTTTAGAGATTTCCTATCTTCCATGCAATGATACAATGATATATATGGTGCATGCCTCAAGGGTTCGAACACATTGTGAAATAAAATGTAAATGTATTGTCAACAGAAACTTCCAATAAAACAAGCAGCTAACTGATTAATCTCAAATTCTAAGAAAATGGAAACAGAAGGAATCAGGATCAGCACTACCGCAAATTGGGTAAATAAAAGTACACTGCTGAAGAACAGTATATTTAATATAACTGTTAATTATACTAAATAGTAAATCATTAAACATACCAGAAAGCAGTGTCATGAAGTCCCATTATCTTTAAAAATTCCTTTAACTTTTTTTCTTTTTCAGCTACAATGTGAATTGCCAGAAAGTACCCGAAGGGTGAAAACGCTATGACAAGGTAGATCAGGATGACCCCTCGAGGAAAGGTGTCAATCTCCACAACAGCAGCTTCTCCCATGATGACAGCCTTGGTTGACTCCAGCTCCGTCCATAGAGAAACATTGGTCTTCAACTATAATTAGAAAATGTAAATATTTTAAATTAATTAGTTCTAACAATAGCTCCTAATAAAATCTAGTTACTATACACCTAAAAAAGTAATATCACACAAGTAAAATATTCAAAAAGTCACACTACTGAAATAAGTGTGAATGACCATAATATGATATAAAGTAGAATTCTGCTTTTAATTCATTCTAATTATTAAAAGTTTGAAGACTGTGAATGAATAAATTTTGATTAATTCATCTAATAAAATAAAATCATACAATTTTACTACCACGTTAAGCAGATTAGAGGGATAATAAGAGTATGTTTCAATTATGAAAATGGAACCAGTTCTCTGAAACCTTTCATTTCTGGTAGATAAATGAGGTGCACCCTACTCTCACTAATGCCAAAATGACGCTCTTTCTTTAAATTTCAACCAAGGCTGGAGAGATGGCTCAGCAGAGAGCTGCTCTTCCAGAGACTTAGGTTCAATTCCAGCACGCACATAGTGGCTCACAACGGAGTCTGTAATTCCATCCCAAGCCATCTGACACCCTCACACAGACATACATTCAGGAAAAACACCAACATACATATAATAAAAATAAAACATTTTAAGAAAAGAAAAGCTATGTTTCTTCGAAGCTGAGGGCCAAGCCAAAGGAATGATTAAGAGCCACTATTCCTATGGCTATTTTTTAAAAAGCTCTCTTAAAGAACACATTTTCTGGGGCTAGAGAGATGGTTCAGCAGTTAAGGGCACTACAGAGGACCCTGGTTCAAATCCCAGCACCCACATGGGAAATCACAACTGTCTGTAACTATAAGGTCTGACTCTCTCACGTAGACATACATGCAGGCAAAACATCAATGCACATTAAAAAAAGGTAAACAGATTTTTAAAAAGAGCATGTTGTCTTACTGTTTTAAAATTGATACATGTAGTAATAAAAATGTTTACCAATTAATATTTCTAACATTTAAATGAATGCCTAAACTACAAATCTGTATTACTCACAGTGGCCGAGGCTTATAATTGCTAATGTCTAACTAAAACACAATTAAGTTTTGTAGTATCATCTAATGTTTCAGTTTTTATCTTAAGCACAATACAATTGAATTAGCACAGTATTGCAAACCCATAATACCGTCATAGCATGCAAGCCGCAAGAATTTATAAACTAATTTTACATACATCAATTAATTTGGTTTTTACAAGAGTTCTGTCACAAAGAAAAGCATCATTATTGCAGTCAATGTGCTTCGAGCAGTTTACCAACAAGGAGAGCCAGGACTCTTGCTTAGGTTTCAATTCTACTTGTACGGCCGGCCATTCACACAAACTCTGAATGTGTAGTTTGGTAGAGAAGACTGTTCATATCCATTTCTCTTTTTTATTGTTATTTGTTTGGGTTTTTGTTTGTTTGCTCTCAAGACAAAGTTTATCTTTGTATAGCCTTGGCTGTCCTGGATCTCACTCTATAGACCAAGCTAGCCTTGAAGTCACAGAGATCCACCAGCCTCGGCCTCCCAAGTGCTGGGATTAAAGGCATGCGCCACCACACTCAGCCATATGCAATTTTTAAACTAAAATATTTTATAGCAAATCTCAACTTGAAACACCTTATAGGAAAAGCCCACAGATCCAAGGGGAGATGGAGAAGTGTGTTGTGTGATTCTAATAATTCTAATCCTAAGGACAGAATGTCAGGCTAATGTTCCTAAAGGTGAAATGCTGAAGCACGGCATATCCTTAGAACATAACTGAAGATTGTATATACTATCTTAGACGCAAAACTGTACAGAATTAGGAGTCCAAAGGCCAGAATTTGGTCCTCTGCCAGTGATTCAGAGTCCTGAAGTTACTTGATACTACTTTATTTCAGGTTCTGTCTCAGAGGGTTGTTCAACATTAAATGAATTATATTAGAACACAACTTTAAAAACATTGTTCAATGAATAAGAGATAAAAGTTTATGAAATAAAAAACAAAATCTAGCACTACAATTAAGATAATAAAAGTAGCTACCTTCTTTAACTTATATGAATTCAAGGGGAAAGGTCTAAAAGCTCAGATACTTCATAATATAAGAATATTTCAGAAACATTACCTATAATCAATAAATATTGATATTTAGTATGTTGAATCATATTCATAAAGCTATCCAATAAAAAGGGCTTCAAAAATTCATTTTATCTTTTTTCTTAAATGATTGCTATGTATTATTTATACTTTTAAGTAAATTAACCAAATTCAACTTTAAAGAATACAAGAATAATTGTTAAACTAGGGTTCAGTTTTCTTCCTTTGTTCCATTTACCTGTATAATGGCAGCATCTATTGACGCCTGTAAAACTGTAAACCCTGACGACCAATACTGAGCAGCATCACATGACTTTGAACAGCCTGCTATAGGGAGAAAAGTACAAGACATAAGATTCTGTGCAGTACTCCGAGTGCTCTCTTCTGAACCTGTACATGGCAGGTTACCAGAGCAGCAGCATCAGTCATTCTCTACAGGACCAAAGAAAACATCCCGGTACTATCCTTAAAGACAAGTGTCTGTTACCGTTCTTATTGATTTCATTGTCCAGACTACATTATACATGCTAAGTACGGGGACGATGGGCCAGTGTGTAAAAGTGCCTGCCACACAAGCCTGATAACCCAAGCTTTATCCATGAGAGCCACAAAAAGCCAGATATGGTGGTTATGTGTAACCCGAGCGGGCATTCCTGTGGTGAGATGATAGACAAGACAATAGACCAAGAAGGAGGACGGCCCAGAGGGTCATGGTCCAGCTAGCCTGAGTATGAAACTGTAGAAACAACAGAAGAAATCCTGCCTCAACAAAATAGAAAAAAAAACTTCTGAAAGTTTCCTCTGACCTCTAACACAGATGCAGCAGAATTTACATAGTCATATACATACATACATACATATATACATACATACATACATACATACATATGGATCACATAACGCACACACACCCCACTTAAAGTAAAAATTATATGTGATAGGATACTGGATGGCTGTCAGGAGCCATCTAGGAAAGGCTGAAGGCATGCACGTGGCATTCTGGAGAGGACACATTGTATTGCATGGTCTGCGATGGGTGAACTCTAGTTTGCAGGGCCTTTAGAGATCTCATCTCAGAATTGATTCTTGCAGGTAATATGCCTTCCCTGTCATTAGTAAATTGATATAATAATAATTCCTGGGCATTAGCCCACCCTAGTGGGCAGATTTTCTGCAGATCAAAGATGTACTCTCTTGTAGCAATGCTATGTAGACAAAGTGGTGATATCATAGTTCCTAATAAGGGTTCTAAAGAATTCTTAAATTTATACAAGTATATTTTGGTCTTCTATAGGAAGGGCTGCAATTAAGGCTCTATAAACCTTCATGTGTCACAGGCTAATTCCACTAAGATAAAAAACAGGCTTGAAACAAATTTATGATCAGGGAAAACATTTCTTTTAGGCAAGCTGTAAAACCATTATCTAGTAACTAATGTCATAAACGAGGGATGGACAATTTATGATAGGTACAAAGACAAAAAATAAAATCTATTGACTAGATTTATCTATACAAAACTTAAATACTAATGAGATGCAAGGCAGATGATTTGCTTCTTGACCAAAACAGTGCTAACTTAAGACATAAGAATTATTGTTTTAAGCCAAGCGGTGGTAGCGCACGCCTGTAATCCCAGCACTTGGGAGGCAGAGGCAGGCGGATTTCTGAGTTCGAGGCCAGCCTGGTCTACAGAGTGAGTTCCAAGACAGCCCGGGCTACACAGAGAAACCCTGTCTTGAAAAAACCAAAAAAAAACAAAAAAAAACAAAATAAAAGAATCATTGTTTTAAACTCTTAATGAACCTGTGGAGCTAGTGACAGAAAATGAGTCTGTAAATGGATAACTAGTGTTAATGGAAACACATGTAAACTCTCTGTTGTAACTTCTTATTCAATTCATGATTTGAATTTATGTTTGAACTTGTGAACTTTTGAAAATAAGATGCTTGGAGAGAGAGAGAGAGGGAGGGAGGAGGGGGAGGGATAGAGGGAAGAGGGGAGAAGAGAAAGAGAGAGAGAGAGAGAGAGAGGGAGAAGGAGGAGGAGGAGGAGGAGGAGGAGGAGGAGGAGGAGGAGGAGGAGGAGGAGGAGAAGAGAGGAGAGAGCGAGCGGAGCGCACAGGCTTCTCACTTAACAACAGGTTTCTTCTTACTGACAAGAACAGGGCTTTTTCTTTTTTTGTTTTTTTTTGGGGGGGGGGTGATTTGGTTTGTTTTTGTTTTTTGAGACAGGGTTTCTCTGTGTAGCCCTGGCTGTCCTGGAACTCACTCTGTAGACCAGGCTGGCCTCAAACTCAGAAATCCACCTGTCTCTGCCTCCCAAGTGCTGGGATTAAAGGTGTGTGCCACCACTGCCTGGCCAGCAGGGCTTTTTCATACTCAATAAAAAGATAGCTTTTGCTTTCTATGAGCAATAAAGGTTTGAGCTTATTTTTCATCCAGAATAATTGAGTTCTTTCTGCACTGGCACTTGCTCAATGAAACCTGCTCATAGAGATTTGCTTTGCTCTAGCCACCAAACATACATACATATATATTTACACATACATATATACATGCACACATATATTATACATGTAAGTATAATATATATATATATACTATATATGTAAATATATATATTTACATATATATATATGTGTGTGTAAATACGGATGAATACATGTAGAGTGAATGAAACAGGTGGTTGGACCCAACAAAAAATATAAATAGTATGTACGTATAAATGTGTGTGTTTCTGTGCATACTACCTGTGTAAAAGTTTTTCTATCTATGAGCATGACTTTCTTTTCCTGATTCACTAAAAGTTAATTGCTCCAAGCCTCCCAATTGCCTGGCTAGTGAAAGAAGAGGGTTCTGTGCAAGAGAGAAAGGAACCTTAGCAAAAATTCCTCTACTGAATTCCCTGCTGCTATACAGCATATGTTAATTGCTGGAGAATTATAAAGTAAGTAGAGTTAAGTTTTCAGCACTTATTCAAGCACAGAGAATTATAGTTTATAAAGTAAGAGTTAAGTTTTCCAGTGCTTATTCAAGCACAGAGAAATTATAAAGTAAATGAGGGATAAAGAATTAAGTTTCCCCAGTGCTCAATGAAGCACAGAACAGTAAAAAAGAGTTAAGTTCCTACAAGGCTGGAGATCATCAGTCTTCTGGCCTGGGTCCCATGCTGTGTCCCACTTCAGCCCCTAAAGTCAGGCAGGCTCCCAGCAGATAGTAAATAAATAAAAATGAAAAATCATTATAAATACAGTTATTTAAAAGTCATTTTTCTAGGGCTGGAGAGATGGCTCAGTAGTTAACAACACTAGTTGCCACTATGGAAATCAGTATGGCTGTTCTTCAGGGAAATTGGAATTGATCTACCTCACGTTCCAACTATACAACTCTTGGGCATATACCCAAAGGATGCTTCAGTCATCCTGAATGAGGTATTGCAGATCCAGAAATATGAATATATTCACTTACATGTGGATATTAGCAGTGAAGTCAATGACAACCAAGCTACAACCCATAAAACCATGTAAGGTAGGTAGGTATAGAGTAAGGGACTAGAGGGAATAGACAGCTCTCATGAGAACAAGGAAATATAACTACTATTTATGGATATATTGATGAGCGGGAGATCAAGTAGGGATGGGAAGTGGAGAAGAGGATGAAGGAGGAAGTATGGGGAGAAGCAGCTAAAATTAAGGGACTTTGAGGGGTGGAAACCTAACAAACTAGAAACCTAAAATATATACATGTATGAAGGTGATCTAAATGAAAACACCAGTGGGAGAAACAAAAACCAAACTGGTCATCTCTTGTCATCCAATACCAGGTTTGGGTTACATCTAATTCAGTTGTTGGCCAAAAGGGCTCCACAGGAATCTCCAGATAGCCTAGGCTGTTACCAAAATGATAGGTTACTTTCCACACACTGACAGCCAGGCCCCATTGTTGAAGAAAACACCTACACAACTCACTGAACATGGAGCTGTTGGGCTGGTGCTTACACAGACTGTTTACCCCTATGTTCCAGCACCTTTATTATAGAACTGCACTCTATATGCTATCAAAAGAAAAAATGTAAGCACCAAGCCAGTCACAAACCTTTTAGCTACAGTGGTGAACTACCTATAAGATATGCTAAGACAATGATGGCACAAAGTTTGTGGTCATAACCAACCAATAGCTGATCTGACTTAAAGCCCATTAGATGGAACCCATAACCGGCATTGCTTGGGTAACCAAGAACTAGGGACTAGATAGCCTAGGGACCTAGGGCAAACCAAATAGTACAGATCTAAAAACAAACAGGCAAACGAAACGCAATGATAAAATGACCACTACTGGAACTCTGCTACACTCAGATCTGTGCCTTATTCAGCCATCATCAGAGAAGCTTCTAATGCAGTGGACGGGAACAACTATAGAGACCCACAGCCAGACATGACACAGAGACTCAGAGGCCTTAGAACACTCAGTCCTAAATAAGATGTTTCCAGCAAAGGGAACCCTGAGAAAGAGGTGACAAAAAGAATGCAAAAGCTGGGGAGGGACAGGAAGACAGACAGCCATGACAAAGAATGAAAATCTGTAATCGATGGGGTGGAGAAGTGGAGAGCATCTTCAGGACAAGACAGAGAGACCTGGGATAATGGACGTGACCAAGAATCAATGGGGGTGTCCTTAACTGTGAACATTGGGAATGTAGAACCTGAAGAAGCCACCTCCTGTAGCCAGGCAAGAAGCCCAATGGAGCGACAAGGACAACCCACACACAAGACTTTCAACTCAGCAAATCAGTCGCCACAGGTTATGTGTGTGTACCTTTATTTAGATAACAGTTTGGGGGTTTTGTGTTTGTTTATTTTTTCTTTTGGGGTAATGTGTTTTCTAGGTTTTAAGTGTTCTGTTGTTGTATTGAGTTTTTGATTTGTTTTTTTTTTTAAAAAACCTTAATGTTGAGTGAGGGTAGAGGAGAAAAGAAATCTGGACAAACTTGAATATAAAATATTTAATATAATTAAATTTTAAAATTCTTTTAAATAAATAATACTAAAAATACAGATAGAAAGGAAGGAAGAAAAGAAGGGAGGGAAGGAAGGAGGGAGGGAGGGAAGAAGGAAGGAAGGAAGGAAGGAAGGAAGGAAGGAAGGAAGGAAGGAAGGAAGGAAGGGAGAGAAGGAAGGAAGGAGGGAGGAAGGGAGGGAGGGAGGACGGACTGACAAACACTGGCTGTTCTTCCAAAGGACCTAGGTATAATTCCCAGTGGGTGACTCACAATCACCTGAAAACCCTGTCCTGACATCTGTGGGCACGAGGCATTCACTTGATGCACATCCATAAAAACAGGCAAAATATTCATAAATATAAAATAAAAACAAATTGCTTTTATGTTTTAGGATAAATTATTCCACAGTACACATTTCAAAGCATCTGACACATAAACAGGTTCAAATTCGTAAAAAGAAATAATTTTCCACATAAACTTTTAGAATAAAGGAGAAACTTTCCATACTTAATACACTGACTTTAATATTGTACAATAAACAGATGATACTATCTTTTCATGGGTTTTAACAACATGTTTTCTATGTTTCAAATGTAAACAAGAAATTTCATTGGTAGAAGATATTGAGATTTTAAATATGTATATCATATCACAGTGAGAATGGTTACATGAAAGAAAAATATATTTAGAAAGGCATAGAATTAAAGATTCAATTTTGTCTTTTAAATATAAATGACACATAAGTTTATTAAAATTATATTATTGCTATTTTATACAGTGTACACATACTGTACACAGATGGATATATGTGTATACCCAATTTTTATTTATGGATACAGGTTCTTACCATGTGCCCCTGATAACCTAGAACTCACTGTGTAGACCAGACTGGCCTTGAACACACAGAAAGCTGCCTGGCAGTAAGGTGGGTACCACCCCATCCAACCTCATACCTAAATTTATTTATGTTGAGCACGATAGTTTCCCAAAAACTAAGTGCAGCAGAAATTGACAGTATTGGACACCATCTTATTTTGAGCATAAAGAAACACACTTAACACTGAATTCAATGATCAAATAAAGTTATTTACCTCTTGAATCCATATAAATAGAAGATACTGGAATCATATCAGGAAAAAAACGAAGTTCATAGGACATGATATCTTTGAAAACCACACCTACGAAGTTGCTGGGCTTAGAAAGACTGGATGCTAGCATTTCTTTCTCATTTGCATATTCTTCAGTAATTATAACTATAAAATATTAGAACAATGTAATGAACTCACAAATGGCAACCACATACTATAATACAACATATTACTGGAGTATTCTATTACTACTTTTGTCTTACTAAATTCTTAGAAAATGATAACTGCAAAGAAAATAATGACATAAAACTATAAACAGTATTATTTTATAGATAGTAAGTTGTGGCCTGATTAAATAAATCAAGATTATATAATATATAATTTGTGTCTATAGTACAGGAAAATATAAAACAGTATGTAGGCTATTTCATCAAAATATGCTATTTGAAATTTTCAGTGCATTATAATATGTTCTAATTCTATATTTTAATGCTGAATAGTTTGATATCATACACTTTTAATTCTTAGGAGGTTTTGGTACTGAAATAAACCCTTGTCCTTGAACACACTAGATACGCTTTTTTAAGTCTATAAGATTTCAGGCAGAAATGAAATTGTAAAAAAAGCAATGTAATTCAATTACCTGTTTCAAAGTAAAAATAACTCCTAGTAATTAAAGTTTTATTTTAAAATATTTGTTTCTAGGAAGAAAATACTTCCAGGCATGCCCAGCCTTTTGACACTGTGATACAACATGATTATCTACAAGGTTCATGTTCAAGAATCACTCAACCAAGGTACCAAAAAAATAAATTCTAATATTTTAAGTAAATTTATGTTGAGCCATCTTCACAGCTATCCTCTACCTCAATTACATGTAGCCTGTAACCCACAGCTGAATATCCTTAGATGCATGTCAGCAATTATGTCAAAACTACAATAAAACTCTGAATAAAGCCATCATTCATACCTAATATTGCTTATTCCTCTTCAGAGCTAAATGGAGAAAGCCGTGTAACCATTCTATCACATAAATTAAGACTATTTTAAAAAATTTCTCCTGCAGCTTTGCTTGCATTAAGTTGACTTCACCCCAGAAGCTCCAGAATTTGTGGTCAAGGGGGGTGGTATCTAACTTCATTATTCATTGGCTGTGTGAGTTCAGATGAGTGACTTAACTCTCTAAGCTTTAATATTCTCATACCTGAACCTAGCTGATCACATTGGACTGCTGTAATTCCAGCTCCAAGGAATCTTAAGGATTATTTTGGCCTCTATGGGTACCTGCACACACATGTACATACACTCATACAGACACATACAACATAGGCATACATAAAAATAAATATTTTTAAAAGACTACAATACCATCGGGAAGATGATCGGTAGACAGTCTCTGCATAATGCTGCTTGTAATATTAGTCACTGGAGTATATCCAAGAATGAAGTTAGAAAGGCTAGATTTGTCCATGGGGTTGAGTTCTATATCAGATACTTCTTCATATTTCTTATTTGGATGCATCATGCTAATTAATATCAGCCAAAATAAGAAAAATAGAGGGAAAAGAATTTCCTACAATAAACAAAAACAAAGTGATTACAAAGTACAGGAATAGTGGCAAAAGTCAAGATTTCTTGGCAGATAGTCCATGTAATGTAAGGTTTAATACTGTGGCCCTCTCATATGTAGAGAAAGTAAAAGCAATCCTATCCTAAAGCACTTACTGTACTGAGAATCCCAGCAAACCCAAACAGAGTCAATTCTTTTCAATATGATATCAAAAATCAATTTCAATCCTTTGGAAATGTTTTAATACTCATATAATAAAGTTACATAAAAATAACATTTAAATGTCTTAGGGGTACTTATTTAACATAAAAATAACATTTAAATGTCTTAGGGGTACTTATTTAAGAGCCACTATATTTGTATTTGCCAGGCAGTGGTGGAGCACATCTTTAGTCCCAGCACTGGGGAGGCAGAGGCCAGCCTGGTCTACAAAGGCAATTCCAGGACAACTAGGGCTCTTTCAAGAAGAAACACTGTCTTGAAAAAACCCACTATCAACTATTTCTACTCTTAAAATCTTAAAGCAACTTATAAAACAAATACCTACAAGGATTACCATTAAATGCTTTGGTAAAAGCAAAATAAGTAAGTAAGTAAGTAAATGAAAAACCCTTTGGTTCCAAATTTAAAAATACTACCTTACTAATACTAAGATTATACTACTAAAATTATACTTAATTAGCTTTATGGCCTGCTAGTCTAGGAACGAGATATTATTTTATTTTATTCCTTAATTGTTTTGCAAGTTTCAGAAGATACCCCATACTTGAAACTATTGCAAGCTGGCTAGCTATATTTTGTACTTTCTTTTACCAAAAGTATTCCATTTTATGGTACAACTCTTATGACATAATTTTAGCATTCTTTGACAACTTACTTCAGAGACCATAAAATGGGAAAATATGGGGGCTTAAAATTGTATAATATTGGATACTGCCACCTCATTGGGGAGAAAATACATACCTAAAGTTCAAAATTCCACGCTGATGCTTGAAAGTGAACTGCACTGAGGAGTCACTGACACAGTTAGGAGCATTTGCTCATTCCTTTTTATCTCGCTATCGTAAGCAATACAATACGTTTTTGTTTCATTAAAAAACCTGAAGTGGGGCTGGAGAGATGGCTCAGTGGTTGAGAGCACTGACTGCTCTTTCAGAGGTCCTGAGTTCAATTCCCAGCAACCACATGGTGGCTCACAAACATCTGTAATAGGATCTGATGCCCTCTTCTGGTGTATCTGAAGACAGCTACAGTGTACTCACATATATAAAATAAAGATAAACAAATCTTAAAAAAAAAAACCTTCACCTACCCCAATATTATTTTTTTAAAAAACCTGAAGAAAATAAAATTACAATAAAAATATTTTCGGCAAAATTATCTCTTCAAAGTAGAACACATCAAAGTAAAACAAACTATAAGAAGACATGATAAAGAAGAAGACATGAGGGCTGGAGAGATGGCTCAGTGGTTAAGAGCACTGATTGCTCTTCCAGAGGTCCTGAGTTCGATTCCCAGCAACCACATGGTAGCTCACAACCATCTGCAATGTGATCCAATGCCCTCTTCTGGTGTGTATGAGGAAAACTACAGTGCATTCATATACATTAAATAAATAAATAAATGTTAAAAAAAAGAAAGAAAGAAAAGAAACTGGGTCCTCTGCTAGAGCAAAAAAAAAAAAAGAATTAGACATGATTTTAACTTACCTGAACACTACTTTTTTTAGTCCTGCATTTAATTAGGTAATTTTTCAGTAGAAGTGTTCTGGTCTGTCTCCAAACTCCCACATCCCTAATTGCAGTAGCCATGTTTTCTAGGTCAGGTTACTAAAAGGAAAACAAACAACCCTTGAACTACACAGTAAAGCATGTGTGTTATCTAATGGCAATAACATACATGTTTTCACTCCCAGGTAAAATGAAGTTACGCATGCTGCAAGCCATCTCTCCGACTTATACAGAATGCATCAGAGCGATCTGGCAACACTACAGAATGTATAACGACATGTGAAACAGGGCAGCATTAAAATCTGAAACAACCCCCACGCCAGCAGTGAGTTTACTGCTGTTTATCCTTAGGGACCCCTCAAAGTGAGCACATGAGAAGTAGGCACCAAGACAGGAAGGTCTTAAGAAGTTAACTTAAAATTCTGACTCAAAGAAAGTTAGTCTCAATACTCAAGGAGATGTGGAAGTATTCAGTTTGTTTTCATTCCTTCCCATTCCTGTCCGAGTCCTTATCCTGACAACTCCCCTTGGTGACAGTACCACACCCACTATAATAATAAAAGCCTAATGTAGCAAAACTCAAAAGACAAATCTCCTCTCCATTTAGTGGGGCTACAGTCAAAGCAAGCTGGGCCAATTCTTATTCTTCCCTACTGCGTTTTGTACATTACTCTCCTACCACCAGGTCCTCCTGAGGGGTAGTTATCACTGTGTATGTACATTAAGTGGTATAGTGAAACTTCTCACTAGAGGACCAAAACAGCAGCCAGAGGGAAGGAGAAAACAAAGAGATCAAATAAATTGAGGAGCTCCAGAATGCACATTTCACCAACTGAAGATGCATTCACAGAATGTGGGGAGAAACTTACAGTCCAAACTTAAACACTTCTATACCCTACTAAGAGAAGCTATCAACATCCTCTACAAAATTAAGAACAAGCTTCATGTTTCAAACAGTCCCAAATTACTTGGCAAGTGGCTAATACATCTCACTGTCAAAATGACAGTATTGCATGAACTATGTCACATAATAACAGCAGTATGTGAGGCTTAGGATCCTTCTGCATCCTAACACTTATTTTGCAACTCTTTGTTTATAATCACTATAGTGAGAGATGCTATTTCTATATTGTTTTACTCAGTGCTTCCAAAGTGATTAATGATAGCAAATTTCTTTCACATGTTTACTGGTTACTCATATACTTGTTGGAAAGATGGTCTCTTGATATTTGACCATATTTTCATGTGATCAGTTGTCTTTAGTTTTGTAAAAGTATTTATATATTTTGGATCCAAGTCACTTATGAGGTATATTTTCTCCCCCACACACCAAAAAGAAAAAAAAAAAGCACAGCATCTGCCTTCAAACTGCGATGGTGCTGTCAGATCAGAATTAGACATTCTGATTACCTAGGTAAATTAGAATTACCTGACAAAAAGTTTCAAAATAGGTAATGATCTTTTGGGAGGCACAGAGAAATCAATTTGAAACTAGACTGTAAACACACACACTGATGGTTAGCCCTCAATAAAATCACTGTCGATAAAATCACTCAGCTGCAGACCCTCCCTGCAACCCTACCAGCTAGCCAAAGAAGGGAGTCAACAGCATGACTGATGCAGAGTGGCAAGTCTGTTCCAGACGTAAGCAATCACTTTCTGAGGGCATGAAATCCATACGAGAAGGGAATTCACACCGATACTGTAAACCCATGGAAAGCGTGCCTAGGGAGATCCTGGGCCCCGAGGGAAAACCACTACAGTTGTTTTGCTAAATGGACATGACGTGTGTCTCAAGCTGCCTTCTAAATAACTATGTGTGTGCCCATAGAGCAGTGTGACTATTAGAATAGGGGGCTATAGAGCAGTGTGACTATTAGCTTAGGGGGCTATAGAG
>NW_021621692.1:3130068-3207722 GCF_004785775.1 Grammomys surdaster
GGGCTATAGAGCAGTGTGACTATTAGCTTAGGGGGCTATAGAGCAGTATGACTATTAGCTTAGGGGGACTACACCTCTCCCTGAGGAGCCATGAGCAGTTAATGGGAGGGGACATCGTATTCTTCTGTAGTGTGCCATTTTCCTTACTAAAGTAAAAAAAAGCCCCCACCCATTCACCCATGCTCAGGCAGGCAGCCCTAATTAAATGCACTGCACCACAAAAATAAGAGGTTGTTTCTGGTTTGGGGTTTTTTTTTTTAACACAAACATAAGAAGGGTCTTGTTAGGAAGGAGTCTGATGGAAGGGCAAGGAAGTAAGAGAAGATAATGAACAGAACATGACTGAAGCGCATTATATCTTTTTTCTTGAAATTGTTAAAATTGATAAAAAAAAAAAAACAAAGTAAATAACAAAAAAAAACCCAAGGTTTTCTTGTTAAACCTTCCAAAGCAACTGTCACAGCCTGTTTGACATAAATCTACAAAATGAAGGCCACTGATGTGAATCCTCTCCAAAACGAAGACAATCTGTTCTAGGTACTGATCGTGTCCACTTTAATTTAAAAAAGCAAAGAACTTTTTAAAACCAGTTTGTCTTCTCCAGAGTAAATGTTCATTATTAGAAGTTAACTTTTTATGTGCAGAGAAAAGTGATTATACTAGAGCTTTTTAAATTAACAATGAAATTATAACTTTTACTTTGTCAGTGATATGTAATTACTTACATGGGAAAAACAATAATATATTGTAAAGGTATAAGAAGGAACTAGAAACAGCACAACAAAAGCAAGCAAGAGTACACTGATAATCATCTTTGTACCGAAATAATAATAAAAAGACAAAGAGAAGATAAAAAGAAGAAAAAACACATTCATTCAAAGATAATTTGATACAAAACAAACAGAAATACCAACCAACTCAGCATGAACTTTCCCCATATTGTCTAGCAAAACACACCTTACTAAATACCACTACATTACTAATTCAAGTTAAATGTTTAACACTCCATTTTTAGATACCAAATTGTCCACAGAATATCTGGATTCATATTATCACTTCTTTGAACTTTTGCCTGAATTCATATTTGAGTCTCTTGTCTGAAGTCCGCAAGCCTAGCTATCCACTACACATCTAGTGAGAACTTTTTAAAACAAAACTAAATCCAAGCTAAGTATGTGACCATGTCTTTAATCCCAGCAGAGGTGAGCAGGTCTCTGAGTTGGAGGCAAGCCTGGTCTACACAGGTTCCAGGTCAGTCAGGGCTACATAAAGAGACCATATCTGTCTTATAATGATAATAGTGATGATAATAATAAACAAATAAACTAATAAAA
Organism: Grammomys surdaster; assembly: GCF_004785775.1. Classification (NCBI taxonomy): domain Eukaryota; kingdom Metazoa; phylum Chordata; class Mammalia; order Rodentia; family Muridae; genus Grammomys; species Grammomys surdaster. Next base: position 3,131,403 of record NW_021621692.1, read on the forward strand.
AACCTTAAATCAAATTTCCCACCCATCAATCTCCACAACAAATACATCACCATCTCCATTTCCTCCTTACCCCTTGAGTTGCATTTATTATATCTTCTTCTAGCAGTATGAAATTTTTAATCAGGAGATCAGAGACTGAAAAGTCATAGGAACTGAATTTACCTTAAAGACAACACTTTTGACAATATCACTTTTCTGCCATTAGGTTTTCTTCTAATGGGAAATTTTATACACACACACACACAGGAGAGAGAGAGAGAGAGAGAGAGAGAGAGAGAGAGAGAGAGAGAGAGAGAGAGAGACTGACTGACTTGTTTTATGTATATGAGTATGCTATCTTTATGTGCACCAGAAGAAGGCATCAGATCCCATTACAGATGGTTGTGAGCCACTGTGTGGTTGCTGGGAATTGAACTCAGGACCTCTGGAAGAACAGCTAGTACTCTTAACAGTTGAGCCATCACTCTAGCTCCTAGTAGGAAATTCTTATTATGCTCAAACTTGGTTTTTCTTCTTTGGGGGAATGCTCTACTATCTTCTCATAATTATTTTTTTCAACCAAAAGCATCTTAACCAACATAACAGAGGTACCAAAGTCAACAAATGTACCGATTACCAGTGCTTGAAGCAGTGGTATTGTATAGTGATTAAGAATGTGACCTCTATAATCAAACCAACTAACATGAATTCTGCCTCTGTCACCTCATAGCTATGAGATGTTAGAAAAGTTATTCAACTGTTTTTTCTCCACTTGCCATTTGTAAAACAATTACAGTGCCTACTTGGGGTCCTTAAAATGACTAAATGATGACTAAATGAACTGGTACATGTAAACTGAAATCATGGCACAAGGCAAGAGATTAATTATAGATGTTGATCAATACTACATACAAAAGTAATAGAACCATTAAAGGAATAATAAGCGTTATCATATTGTTGGAAGAGCAATAGGGTAAATAAAGGAAAACTGATGGAAATGAAATTATCAGAGACAAGAGTCTCAATAAATAGTGTTGACGGCTGTTAAAGACAAACTGGTAAACCATAATAAATAAAACTGAATCATGTGACTCCACCAGAATGGAGGAGGATGACGAGAAAGAACAAAGAGAAGAAACAATGAAGTACAAAATCCATTACAGATGAACACACAGGAATCACTATGATGACTCTATAACTTTATTACTGAAGAGCGGGTCTAATTGTGTGGGAAATATTACATTTCAGTATTTTTGAGCTTCTATCCATTCAAGTTAGTAAAGCCTGACAGTAGTGACCAGGATGCTAACAAAGTATAAATAGAAAATCGAAAAGTCTACTAAAGTAACCTTTCTTTCCTAATAGACAAGTAATTGAATTAAAAATAAAGCATTTCATAAGCCAAATACCAGAAAATCAGAAAAAATGAGAAAACTTTGCTTATTTACTATGTGTATATACATTTTTATTTGGTGTGTGTGTGTGTGTATGTGTGTGTGTTCATGTGTTGGGAGCTGGTTCTCTTCTTCCTCATGTGGGTTGAAGGGACTGAACTCAAGACTTTTAGGCTTGGCCACCAAGTACATTCAGCTACTAAGCCATCTCACTGGACTGAGAAGGTTTACTAACTGAGAAATTTGAAATTATTAAGTATTTTTTAAATATAAGAGAATCCTATCGTTTTATTAATTGCCTTTGTTTAAAATGTACTTTTAAGAGATTCTTCGCCGGCTGGCGCACGCCTTTAATCCTAGCACTTGGGAGGCAGAGACCGGGATTTCTGAGTTCAAGGCCAGCCTGGTCTACAGAGTGAGTTCCAGGACAGCCAGGGCTACACAGAGAAACCCTATCTCGAAAAACCAAAAAAAAAAAAAAAAAGAGATTCTTCATTTTAAAAAAAAAATCTCTAACTTATCTAAAATTACCTTTACCTCTGTCCAGCATTCTTAGCAACAATGTATCAAGTATTTTGGAATAAACAATATCATTTTATTTTGTAAGGGTAAAATCACCTTGAAATTAAAATTTATTATGTAGATCTCATTTTTAAGTCCATGTTTACTTCTGTGAGGTATGAAGTATATCATATAAAGACCTCAGCAATCTTTACATTCAGAGCTATTTGCTGATACGATGTGGTCAACGGTCTCTTAGCATATCTGAGATTCCTGGGAAGGCTCTCGACTGAAAATATGTTCTGTACTTCCAAGTACAGAGGTACTGAGGTCATTTCTGGCCAACTCAAGCAAGGCTAATTATCACTGCTTTATTCCCCTTTATAGTAAGTACATCTAACTATAATTAGTTAACATAGTGTATTACCATTTTTATGTCTTCATCTTGACCCTAACTCATAAGATCTTTAATGAAAAATAAGTGTCTTATTTCTATTTGCTTTTCTGACACCACCAATTTTAATTATCTTAATACAGTTTCCTTCATCAACCCTTTCCCTGAGCCTTACAGATTAAAGGTCTGAAAGCTAAGATGGAAGGGGTAGTGGTGTTCATATCCGGCCCACATCTCACTCTGCACCATCCAAGAGTTAACAACGTGTGGGTCTGAGGGAGAGAGAATGAGACCAGGTTTCACTGTGAAGCCCTTGATGGCTGTCAACTCCCAGAGATCCACCTACCTACCAAATATCCACATTTTTTTTAAGTGTTGGAGGGAAAAAAACAAATAGCAGTAACTGTGACAGGTGAAAATATAAAATTCAAATCTCAGGGTCTCCATTTGTTGTATGAAGAGCTGTGTTGGAACCCACCCCTGCTGCTTCATACATGCATGGTCTTGGACCACTTTGAGCTATGAAGGCAAATTTAAGCTGAGACAGAATCTACTCAGTCTTCAAAGCCTAAGAGGTTTACTTCTTTACTCTTCGTCTAAAAGGATTCACTAATTCCTTTTACCAGTTATAGGAGATGGAGGTAAGAGGAAAAAGGTTGTTACTTTTCTAACATGTTCTAAAGAATGTCTGCACAAATAAACAAACAAAAAAAGTATCTTACTATCACTAACTCAAAGTAAATCAAATTAAATGTAATGTTGTAATTCAGTTGAGGGGAAGAGTTAAAAAAGAATTTCTAAGCAGAGAGAAAACTATGGAGACTGAATTCCCAAAAGACTTGATCTGTGTAAAATAGAGACCTCCCCACAACCCGGGGGAGGCAGACGACACCCTGGAATGTGGCAGAGCAAGGGTGTACGCCCTAGACAGCAAGGTAAAGATGAAAGTCACAACAGGCTGTGAGGCAGCTTGTATACAAGATGAAGCACTGATTCTATGCACCCCAAGTGGCACCTCCAGCCCTCCTCTGTACCTTTACACCCAAGGGAGATGCTTCACACTTTACAAGTCCATGCACTTCCCCAATCCTCAAAACTCCTACGTCTCCATCTCTAACATCATCTCCAAACTACATCTGGATTCCTACCTCAGTGAGAAAACAGTAACAATCAAAAGAAATGTCTCCACTCTTCCCCACTGTGCCTCCAATAATTTACATGTTAAACAATGCACATGGCAGCCTAGAGACCCCACTCCCCCCAAGAACTCTAAATCACAAAAACATAAATGCAATCGGCTTTTAACTATATTTTTAAATTAAGAATTAATTTTTTTTTTAAAAGAGCTGCTAATCTACTCAGCAATGCACTGAAAGAAAAACCTACCCAACTACTTTTCTGGCTTCACAATGACTATAAGAAACCTTTAAATTTAACAGACAGCATAATAAATGCTTTCCTCGCTGATCCTTTAAAATTTACCAAAAGTAGTGACATAATAAAACAAGACATTAATGCCAATAAAGTTTAACCTAAATTTTATGACAGTATGTCTTGTTGGAGAAAAAGGATGTAACAGCACCCATATGGCAAGTTAGCTATTAGCTTTTCATTCATATATATATATATATATATATATATATATATATAATAGATATGAAAGTATAAAGTTCACACTATATGAAAGTTTCAAGTTTGCACTTAAAACTATTTCCAGTCTAATTTTACACACTAGTGAAGACTACAATTTATTTTATTATGAATTGCTTTTCATAATTACCCTTTCAATTAAACTCAGTGGCAGAAATTACACATACTATATTCACCTCGGAACTTTAGAAACAAAATTATAATCTGGGATGTAAAAGACAATAAGCATGTAACAAATGTATTAATATATTTATACAAAATTTAAGATTTCCCTATGTTTAATATAATTTGAAGTTTTGTATTATGGAAAACACATCAGATTAAAGGACCCACATTCAAAGATCACTTTCAGGGTAAACACACACAAAGTGTTCTAATAATGTTCTCATCAACTGAGTCTTCTCTGACGATACATAAAAACGCTCTCCGGGCAAACATAAAATATAGTGGGAAAAGCACCAGGATTAAAGAGTCTGGAATCTCTGAGGGAGAATCTCAGCACCTCATTTTTTCCCCAGCTGGGACCTTAATAAAGTTATTTAACCTCTTTAAGACCCATTTCCCACACAGAGTACTCTCTCCGACCTCAGGACTGGTTTCAAGATTAAGTAATACTGACCCTGGCTCTGAGCCAGGATCTAACCTCATCTTGGGCTCCAGAATGTCCTTAATTTTTGTCCTCAGACTTGATTCTTTGAAAACGTAAAGCCAAGCTTTAGAGAGCTGGGGGTGGGGGGTGGGGGTGGGGGAAGACCCTCAACTCCGCCCGCCCCAAACAGAGGCCGCGCCTGGCAATCTTCGTTAGTTATGTTTGGGGAATTCGGATATTTTCAACCTCAAAACCGTGTCACGAGCTCTGCGGCTTTTCCTGTCACCCCTAGTCCTCTGGTCACACAGGACCCGCTAACCCATCTGCCCCCCAAAGCAGGGTGATGGTCCTGAGCCCTCAGGAGGAAAACTGACTTCGGTTTTGTCTGGGTTTTTATTTCATTTCGGTTTGTCCTTTCTTTTCCTTCTGCCTCTCTCGAAGTTCTGAGGATGTCACTAGCCCCATGGCCGGGTGTCCCTGTCAGCGCCCGCCAGCATCCTCGGGCTCCCCGCGGCCCGCCACACCCTCTCCTCAGCCCCCCAGCTGCTCGGCCGTCCCCGTCGTCCCCGCGGTCCCCGCCGCCGCGTCACCTCTCTCCACAGACGCGAACGGCGAGCGGCCTCGAGCGCCGCGGGCCTCGGCGCCTCCTCACTCCGCCGTCGCTGCCGCAGCGCCGTCCAGCCCAAGCCGCAGCTTACCTGCGGCGACCGCGGTAAGTGACGGAGCTCGGAAATTCTGCGCCGAGACGCAGTCCGCGAGGCCGAGCGCGCGCGCGCCCGACGCCCCGCTACGCGGAGAGAGCCGCGCGCGCCGCCGAAGCCACGCCCCCTGCCCTCCCTGCATGCACCTGAGGGTGGGGCGTGCGTAACGCGCGTGCTCCTGGAACTCGAGACGGGAGCGCGCTTGGGGGCGGGGCTACTGGTGGGCGGGGCTACGACGGAGGTAAGCGCACCCGCCGGGTTTCAGCGAAGTTGGCCGCGGAGGCACGAAGGGTTTGAGAAGATTGAAGTGCAGCCTTGGTTCTCCACCCTCCCATCTTTCTCTGTTTCCTTGTATTTAAAGAGTTGATGAAAGTCTCTCTGCCACTCCTTCTCCCTCCTGCTGCAGTGTCCCCCTTCTGTAAAGATGGCCTTCCCCTGTCCAGCCTCAGACTGCGACCCTGCATATCCTTTCGGTTCCTCTTAAAAATCTGCAAGTGTTGACTTCTGGTAGAGACTATATACCACACTTAATTTTTACTTAAAATGCAAACCGATTTTAGGCGTTTTGTTACCCAAAGTGATGGAAACAATGGTCAAAGTTATTGCAAAGTAAAGTTCACAATACCAAAATTACACATCCCTGAAGAAGACTAATCCTTTCTTTTCCAGAAGCCACAAACTACCAATTCATAACACACACACACCATTCATGCTGGAATTTTTGCGGGCTTGATCTTGAATGTGTCTTGTGCGTGCAGTCCCGGGTGCTATGTGTTACACAGTTACTTCGAAAACGTTTTCAGCTCTGTGAATGTGAACATCATTCATACGTATCATACATATTTTGTGCCTGTGTGTATACCTCTCAAATTTAAAACGAAGTGTATAGAATTTGTTCTGCTTCGTTATACATGTGTGGCCGTTTTTGCCTGCATGTACGTTTTCCCTATCATACGGTAAATATACTTGCATTTCTCATCATCTTAACACAGTGGTATCTTTCCTCTTGACACCCCACTCGGCACCATACTATCCCTTTCACTCTCTTACGTGCTAATCTCTCAGCTACACCGTAAGTGGACTGAAGTTAAGAGCTTTTTCTTACACTAATTTTAAGATTTCAGGTCTCATGAATCATAGACTATGGTAAATACCGCTAATAATATTACTGATGAGAGAAAACACCTACAAGAAAGAATATGTAAATATTTTTATCTTCACAAAATATCCCTACTCACCTGACAAAATTTTACCCATAGAAACAGAAAGTATTAAAATTATATTACAGGGCTGGATTTTTAGTTCAGTGACAGACTGCTTACCTAGATTATGCAAGGTCCTGGCTTTAATCCCCAGCAACACACACACACACACATACACACACACCTTTTAAAATGGACAACGAGATTATAGGTTTGTGAGAATAACACAGCACACAAAGAAGATATTTTATTTTTCCCCTCCCCAAAGAAGATTTTTTTAAAAAAAAAAAAAACTTGCTACAAATTAATGTGTGGGGCATGACATATCTAGTGCCTCTACGCAAGCTATTCATCAGACCGTTTGTATCTTGTAAACATGCTGGTCACACAATGTCTACCTGAATTTCCACAATTACCAGGTTTCAATAGTAAAACAGCAGCTGGAGAGAAGGACATTTCGTTCTGCACTTCTGTATCTAGGAAATAGTAACACGCAATACGCACATCTTGGTTGTCATGGTGGAAACTGAAATCCCCATATCTCATTAATAGGCCTTAGAGACAAATAAAGCACATGGGAGTTCATAGATCATGAGAGTTCCAGCTTGATATTTAAGAAGCTCGATGGCTGTAGGAAATTAACAGTGGGCCACAGTTCTCACCAGTATTTAATGTGGAGGAAGAGAACAGATCTTGCTACATAGAATATTAACTTACAACCTGACGAACAATGGTCATGTGTGTCACCGCTTTTGCTTGCTAGACACCAGAGACTTATTTAAATGGATTTTTCTAGGCCATTTTGCTAAAATTTGGATTACTGAATCATTTGTGGTGGGGCAAATGAAAATAGCCTCCATAGGATTGTATATTTAAATGTTTGTTTCACCATTGGAGAAACCGTTTGGGGAAGGATTGGGAAGTGAGGCCTTCTTGGAAGAGGTGTGTCAGTGGGACAGGCTCGGAGGTTTCAAAAGTCCCCAATAGCCTCAGTGTACTCTTTCTTCCTGCTTGCAAATGGAAGATCAGATGTGAGATCTCAGTCACTGCTCCAATGCCATACCTGGCTGCCTGCTGCCATGTTTCCACCATGATGCTCACAGACTAACCTTCCAAAACCATAAGCAAGACCCCAGTTAAATGCTTCCTTTAATAAATTGCCTTTTTCAAGGTGTCTCCTCAGAGGAAGGGACCAATAACTAAGTCATCATTATAAAAACTTTGTGTCTAATGTGCACAGTACTGTACAGTATTAGCATCGTTAACAGTATGTCGGGAACAATACCATTTTAAAATCTTACTAAACAGTCTTATTATTTGTCATTTCTGAAAGTCTAGGGAGGTGCCAAGAGAAGGTCTGAGGCTTCGGGCATAGCTGTAATTTGAAATTTTTTTTCAAATAGATAATCTTGGTTTAGCATAATGCATGACAAAAAAAAAAAAAACAGACTAGGTTATCCAAGTAGAAAAAGAGTCAAGCACCTGTTAACACTAGAATCCTTGACTATCACGGCAACTCTGGCTGAAATGATTGTTAAATGACTCAAGATGAATGAAGATGAATGAGATTAATGGTCCTGGATGGTTGCTAGGGAGGCAGCCAAAGGAATGGGTGCTGGTGGTGATTTCCAGTTGGATATCTTTCTTGCTATTAATACCATGACTGTTGTCACAATTGCTTCTATTTCACAAGGAGAAAAATGAGTATTTCATCCTTTTTATTTCTCTGATCAGGGAGATTTTTAAACAGCTGACAAAGAGATTGTTGTGTGAAACTATAAAATCAAATCAATGTTTAAAACTCGGTCACCCAGCAAGTATTTGCCACGTATCTAGGTTTTGGTTGTCTGTTGATTTGTACTGATTTTAATTTTTTTTTTTGAACCGAAGCCTCATACACCTCAGGCTGGCCTCTAACACCCTATGTAAACAAATTTGGATTTCAATTCCTGATCACCCTGCTTCTAGCACTTAAATGCTAAGCCGGTGCTAAGGGCTTGTGCTACCAGGCTGGGTAGTGTGCCTGGTGTTTGAAAAGCAGGCATGCTGAAACCCAGCAGCCTAGAAACCAAAGCAGGAGCATCCAAAGCTCAAGGTCAACCGAGTTTCTATAGAGACCATATCTCTACATAATAAATAAATTTAACATTTCCTGATTAAACAAGAGGAACTTACATAGTCTGAGACCTCAGAAAGCTGGGGAGGGAGTTCTCTAGAGCCTGTGTGGTAGAGATCAGTATGTCAGCTAGTGAAAGCCCATCTCAGAAACAAACAAAAACAATAACAAAAAAACCCAGCAACCAGTGGGAAATAACATTCATTTCGTTGCCAAATCATGTCGAGCAATTTTGTCAAGAGCTAGAGCTAGCTGGTTATTTCAAGAAGACAAGATGGAAGGACTGGTTTCATGAGGAGAGAGGAGGGAAACCTCCCTACACATTTATAAACAGAGGTAGCTGTTGACTTCAAAGGTCAAAGTCAAGGGTCAAGACAGGTTTGGCTCGTTTGAATTCCCTTTCCTACTTCGGAAAAGGAGATGGACTTTAAGTTGGTACAATTGAAACATGGAAGGATAACTGAAACTGGAGATAGGTGAGAAGGCAGTAAGGGGACACCTATCTGTTTCAAATAAGTTCATGTTTCCAGGTACAAATTACATCCCACAGCTGTTTACAGGTAACCGGAGACCCAAGGCTGCTAAGTTCCGAGAGACTATAAAACATGAAAGACAGCAGATCATAGAAATGGGTAGACCCTCAAAACTTTTGATCAGAACAGTGTAATGTCAGAATAGATCATTAAACACTTTAGTGGTCACTAGAAACAAGACAAACTAAAATAAACCACTCGTGCTTATGTAACCTTGAGTTAATGTGAACTTTATAATCGGGATATAAATGAACATAAATTAATAAATTAGTTATTATCTCTCATGATATTTTATGACAAAGACCCCAAATTAAGTGTTTAAGGTCATTAGGCAAGCTCAAAGTTAGTTGAATAATTGTGCCTTAGGTTTCTCATATAGTTTTTTTTAAAAAATAAATTACATAGACAAAAACCACAGAATTCTTTCTGATCAGATCCAAGGATGGAACAAAAACTACATAGCATCGAAAATATGATTAAAGAACGAAATAGTAAATAAAATTGTTTTGAATGCTGAACTCTGAGCTAGAAGACAAAATGTAACTGAACCATGTGAGAATGACCACGTTTAAGGTGAACAATAGAACTGCACAGGTGCAAAATATACGGATTTTAGTTTACCAGGTACAAAGCAGCCAGGTGTCTTACTGTATTACACACGCTGACATTTTGTCGATGGTGGTATTATGGGGACCAGGGTTTCCTGCTGCAGTATTGTCTGGACTAGGACTCGATACTGTAGCTTTACCTCTCTTCAGACTCCTAACAATTCCTTTATGTGTCAAACTGTGAAATGTACTCTTGTAGCTAGCACTGGAGAAATGAAGTCAGAACAATATAAAAGGCACAAGCCACCAGGCACAGCTATCTGACAAGATTAGTGGGAACCAATAATATCCAGTGATATTTGCAGCTATACCTGTACAGCTTCTACTTGAAGTCCCATCTTCTTCTCTTCATTTCCTCCTGGACCACTATTCACTGAGAATTCACTACCGCCAGCCCTATGTATAAAAAGCAGAATAATGAATCACCAAAAATGTTGATATCCTAATCCTGGGAATAAAGCAAGGTGTCATTTTGTGTGGAGTTAGTACTGTAGGTGGAATTAAGGTTAGTAATCATCTGGCCTTAAGATGGGGGATTCTCCTCTGGGTTCAGTATCATTAAAAGGGTCCCTAAAAGGGAGAGGAAGCTGAGGAAAGTGTCGAAGATAATAAAACAGAGGAACAGGACTTTAAGAAAAGGAACTCGGGGGACTGGAGACATGCCTCTGAGGTTAAGTATATTAGCTGCTCTTCCAGAAGTCCTGGGTTCAATTCCTAGTACCCACATGGTGGCTGACAACCATCTATAACTGTAATACTATGAAATCTAATGTCCTCTTCTAGTGTGCATACTTACATGCAGACAACCCCCCATATATACAATAAATAAATAAAATTTTAAAAGGAAAGAAAACTGCCTGACTTAAACTTTAAGTGGCACTGGTTCTTAAATATATCCTGATTGGCCAGGGGAGAGGGGGGATCTGGAGAGACAGTTCAATGATTAAGAGCATTGGTTGGTGTTCCAGAGGACTCAGGTTCAATTCCCAGCACCTACATGGCAGCTCACAACTGTTTAACTCCAGTTCCAGGGGAATCTGACACCTCCACACAGACATACCTACAGGCAAAACACCAATGTGCATAAATACAAATAAATAATACACACACACACACACATCAGGCCTGACATATATATATCCAGATAGAAGGAGAGGGAGGGTAGAGGGGTTCAGTATGGGAACTTGATCCACTACTGTGGCCCATGAAGACGGAATGTGGAATGCTTGTGGCCCTAGAAGCTGGAACCGGCAAGGAAACAAACTCTCCTGTAGAGCTTCCAAATGAGAACAGAATCTATAATTAACATCTGATTTTATTCCAGAGCCCCTGATGTGTTAGACTTCAAATTTTAAGGCTGTCAAACAAAGCAGTGTTATTGTTTTCAATCATCAAGGTTATGCCAATTTGTTACGATAGCAATAGAAAACTAACAGTCCCTTAGTAATTCACTTTTTTAAAGGTGTGCAGGTGTGTGTGTGTGTGTGTGTGTGTGTGTGTGTGTGTACCCACAGAGGCCAAGAGAGTGTGTCAGATCCCCTGGACCTAAAGTCACACAGAGTTGTGAGCTGACCAATGGGTGCTGGGAACCAAAATCAGATCCTCTGTAAGATGAGCAAGCTTCCTCACCGCTCAGCCATCTCTCGGGTTCAGTCCCTCGTAATTGTCGTGATAGCTTTTCTCTGCATTGCAGCACTGTGGTCTTTTAGAATCAAATGCCACTTCTTTGCTTTCTTTCTGTTACCTAATAAACACAATGCCATAGAAAGGACAGTGAACCTACTGCTCAAATATCCTGGATTCAGAAACGCTGTAATAAATGTTCTTTCATTATAACCAACCACTCACACTTATCTTCCCCTTGTTCTTCCTCTTCTTCCTCCTTTTCATCATCATTTGTGAAATAGCTACCATATCTGACCACCTGCTTCAGAGAGCTCAAGAAACGAGCTGTGTGGAATAATGAAATACACTCATTTGGCACATTGCCTGTGCCCCACGCTGCTCTGGATGTTTTCTATGCAGTATTTGACTTCCTCTCTGATGACAAAATGAACAGTGTAATTTTTTCCCCATCAATGAGGTAGAGAGGAGATAAGCAACTGAAAACTAAAGGGCACTCAAGATCACAAACAACTGGACAGCGGACAGGAAATCAATACATGGCGAACAAAACCATTTTCTGCTGGTAATTTCCTGGAAATGTTTCTCTTTTTCCTCTGACTGATGGTGGCTTCCCATATTTGTCCCTTGAACATTTCCCCCATGATTGTTCTCTTCACTATGCTGCCTACTCATTCAGTAAATATTGATGAAGGGCATGTTTGATGTTGGGTACCGTTCTAAGTGTTTGGAATGACAACAGACTTGGTACCAACTGTTAAGCGGTGGAATCTGAAGAGGACTCTGAGACAGGAGAAGACAGTGGAAAATGGTCACTAGTCAAGATGTTGGTCTGCAGAGGGACATCAGTGATTGATTGAATCCAAACCTGAGAGGAGGTATCTAAAGGAACACCTATCTCAAAATCTGAAGGGCAACTACAAGCTACAAAATTACAAAAATGGAGGGAGAACATTCTGGAAGAACATCTTGTCTTCCTTATTTCAATTTTGTTTTGTTTTACACTGACCTGTCTTTTTCTCAGCTCTCTCTCCAAACTTAAAGAGATCTCACCTCAAGGTTTATATCTAAAATAACACGTGAGGTGGCACGGGTGAGATTTTTCAAATATTTTTTAGAATTTATAAATCTTGATTCATAACCTGTTATCTCGTGTTCTCTTAGTCCAAAAATCAAGCGAAGTAGTGACTTTAAACTGCTTTATTTTCCTTTCTAGTTAGAACATAGCCTTCTGTTATTAGTTAATAATACTATAAATAGCAAGTAAAAAAAAATAAGTCAATGTGGTTTTTTTTTCCAATTTATTTTATAAGGTTATGCTGTGGGTTCCTTCTTTTACCACTAGAGGGCACTTGTATGCATGCGAGACAAAATGCTGATCTGGTTTACTTCTAGAAAACGGAAAGTAGCCAATGAGAGGATCCAAACGCTGAGAAGAAACTACCCCGACACAAACTTTAAGTTACCATGGTTCATAAAGTCATCCTTAAATAATAACCCAACGATAGATATCCTTTCTCTTTAGATCAATGTAACCTTTAAGAAATCAAAAATTAAACTACCTTTAAATCCCTGCCTGCTGTACCTCACCCTGCCCCCACCCATGCTTCCCTTAACCCCCCCCCCCAGAGTTACTCCCATTTTCCTTTTCCCTTATTTTACATTCGAGTATTAATCTCCTTCTACCATCCGAACCTGGAAACTGACTTTCCCTATTTAAGCCCATCAACAACAGCCCAGTTCCTTGTCTAATCTAATATTTTCACTTCTACTTGAAAGAGGCACTCCCTCTCTGCAAATTCTCCCCTCATCTCTTAGATACTCCAAGGTGCATTTCTTAGATACTTCAAGGTACATTTCTATTAGCATAGCTAACCAGGAAGGCTCCCCTGTTATGTGACAATAGCTAAAAATGCCTTCTTCTGATTCTGTTCTAGTCTTTAAAGAGTTTAGTAATTTGTTTAAATAATAGATGGAACACGCATTATTCTGAAGAGCATGTGTATCTCTGCAGCACTTAACGACTTCCTGTGTTGTGGTTTTTTATGAGTCTCTCAGTTTCTGCATAATGCTTATGTGCACATAATATCTTAGACATCAATATGTCTTTAAATATTAAATATAATAATACTATTTGTGGAACTGATTTTAATAATAACATTCACAACACTACCATCTAAGCTTCTTTTTAAAATTGTTTTACTTTATTTTTAAGTGTGTGTGTGTGTGTGTGTGTGTGTGTGCATGTGCATGTGCATTCAAGTGCAAGTACTTGCTTCAAGAGTCCAGAAAAGAGCATCAGATCCCCTGGAGCTCGAGTTATAGGTGGTTGTTGAGAGACCTGTTCCCAGCCACAAAAGTGTTGGTAACTAAATTCAGGTCCTCTGGAAGAACAGTATGACTGGAAGAACAGAATGAGTTAGCCACTGAACCATCTCTTCAAACCCGACTACCCTACTAGCCAAAATTCAAAGAATGAGGGGGGGGGAATCAATGGTATTTTAGGTGATCTGAATAACACGTGTTGTTAAGAGAGCAAAACCAAGATCTCTTTCTACCTAGAAGTGACAGGCTCTTGCTTCAGCCCTTATTCAGTATGAATTTAGTTTAAAATATTTGAGAAGTTATACAAATATTAACATGTAAATTCCACATTGTAACCAAAAACAAAAAATGAAAAGAAAAAAAGAAAGAAATTAAGATACTGTAACATGAAAAACTTCAGTTTAAAAACTTTGTTTCTAGCCAGGTGGTGATGGTGCATGCCTTTCAGAGACAGTCAGATCTCTGAATTCAAGACCAGCCTGGTCTACAGAATGAGTTCCAGGATGGCCAGGGCTACACGGAGAAACCCTGTCTCAAAACAATCAAATAAATCAAATAAATAAATAAATATTATGTTTCTACATTTTGTCTCTTGATGGATGCCTATAACTACTAATTTTAAATATGTTATAAGATTCATTATGTATTTTCATATTCGTGAGCAACCAGTGGTGGTGGCACAGTCAGTTCTACAAAGCAATTTCCAAGACAGCCAGAGCTGATACAGAGAGAAATCATGTCTCAGGGAGAAAAAAAAAATGTCAAGAGTGACTACTTACTTGTATATTGCTGTATCATTTAAGAAAATGTCAATTCTGAGACTGGGCATGTGACACAGGCATTTAGTCCCAGCTCCTGGGGGAAAAGACACAGGTGGACCTCTATGACTTCCAGGCCAGCCTGGTCTACATAGTGACTCCTAGCCATGGATTCACAGTGAGACCCTGCCTCAAAACAAAAGTAGAATATGGAATCCTGAGCTGGGGATGTGGCTCCCATGTGGAGTTATGCACAAGACCCTGAAGTCCACTCTACCATCAGGGGAGAAATCAGTTATATGTACACACACACACACACACACACACACACACACACACACGCACACACATACAGAGAGAAAGAAAGAGAAAATGAGAGAGAGAAAAAGACAAAGATATATATATACATATTTTTATATATCTGATATTAGATTTGACCTAAGAAAACCTCATGAGTGCTGAGTATGTAGACAGGAAGGAATGGAAGAGCCAGGTAATTACTGAATATCCATAAAGACTCATTCTGCCTCCATACATCCTTTATTCAAAGCAGTTGGATAATATGCGTGGTTGGCTATTAAGGTCTCAGTGTTAGCAGGCATACCAGGCCCGTATGTCTTTCTGGGAGGGCGATCAGGAATTGGCTCTGGGTGCTTTCTATCTACTGAGCACTCTTCGCTCAGCCTGGACTCGGGTCTTTATAACCACAAGGCTGCCACGGGAAAACGCAATGATGCCAAAAGACATGAGCAGAGATATATGAATGCCTCAAGATAAGGAATGCCGGTGACTTTGATCCTTCTATACCAATTTTGAATTTCCTAAATGCGCCCGTAGCCTAACCTGTCTTTCTCTAGCGTTTTGCTTTGTGCTTTGATTGCTTCTGTAAAGAGTGATTTCTGCACCTCACTTTGGTTTCTGAGTCTCTCTTAGTCCGTTGCCTGCACCAAGATGATTGCCTGCTGACCTTCAATTTAAAGGTAGAGAGATGCAGAGTTTGTAAATAAGAAAGGAGGGGAGGGAAAGTGAGGAGGGATTGAAATGGCAGCAAGAGAGGACTGAAAGAAATTAAGAAATGATTTTTTTAAAATCAATTAAACGTGATTACTTTTCCCTTTATTTCAAGGATGGACAATCATTTTCTCATTGTCATGCCTCTCCACATAATCCATTACTAACTGTGTGGGATGTTGGATGAACAGGAATTATAAAGCCAAATTCTACCTTTGTGAAAAGAGCATTTCTATCAGCCAAGTCTACCAGAGACACTGGAAACAGGGACAAAGGAACATTTGAAGCACGGATTTATGGTTCCTGGTATGAGTTTCCTAAATTTAGAAAATGTCAACAATTCTCACCTTTCAAAAGCCAATTCGAAGGACTAGAGAAATGGCACAGAGGTTTACAGCACTCGATGCTATTGTGGAGGTCCTGGATTTGATTCCAAGCACCCATATCTAGTGGTCTCAACCACCCATAACTCCAGTTCCAGGAGATCTGAGGCCCTCTTCTGACCTTTCTGGGCACCTATACTTATGTGGTAAAGACACACACACTCAGGAACATACATATCAAATAGATAGATAGATGATGGATAGATAGATAGATAGATAGATAGATAGATAGATAGATAGATTTTAAAAGATAAATATAGGGGGCTTTCAGAGATTGAACCACCAACCAAAGATCAAGCACAAGCCCCTCACAAATGTAGCAGAAGTGCAGCTTGGTCTTCATACGAGTCTCCCAGCACCTGGAGCAGGGGCTGTCCCTGAATCTGTTTCCTGGCTGGATCCTGTTCCTCTAGCGAGCCTTCCCTGTCTGCCTGTGTGGGAGAGTAACTTGATGGAGGGGTGACACGTGGGGGGGCTCCCCCTTCTCAGAGAAGAAGGGGGAGGAAGAATAGGGGGAGGATCTGTGTCAGGGAGTACTGGGAGGAAGAGGAGGGCTGATATTAGGGTGTAAAGAAAATAAATGAATTATTAATTTTTTAAAAAGTAAACATATATTAAAATACTGAATATACATATAACACTTATATAATATATATAATAGATACATGTAAATATATATAAACGCATACATATACATATATAAACATACATATACATACATACATATTTGGTGTTTTTGCACTTAATCCTTTTTATAGATGGAAGAAGAGTTATGAAATAACAATTTAAATTGGAACTTTAAAAACGTTTCCATGTGATTCTGATTCTTGGCCAAATTTGAGAATAGTCACGATAAATACTGTTATTAATACTTAGAAGAATGTGGCTTATTTTACTTTATACTGTCTTTTTCATGTATCTAATTCTCAAGGGAAGGGGTGTGCTATAATCACATTTTGAGAAAATAAAAACTTTTGGTGGTGAGCCTAACCTTTAACAGCTGATCCATATCTCTAACCCAACTTTAAAAGTAGAATGCACTCAGAAGACAGAGGCAGGCAGATCACTATGAGCCTGGTCTATATTGTCAGGACAGACAGGACTACATAGAGACCCCGTCTCAAAAAAAAAGAAAAAAAAAAGAAAAAGAAAAACAAAATAGTATAATTGATGACTATCCTCCTTGCTTTGACAAAATACCTTTCAAAGATGAAGAAATTATTTTAACTCATTGTCTGGGGTTACAGTCCATCATGGTGAGGAAGAGAGAGAGAGAGAGAGAGAGAGAGAGAGAGAGAGAGAGAGAGAGAGCTTATTTTTGAGATGCCTTGGCTAGCTGAAAGGTTGGGCAGTTCTAATCTTCTGCCCCCGGCTGTCACAGATTTCCCTCCTGTACCCCTGACTCAACACCCTCTAAATCTATGATCTATCTTTGCTGCCCTGTTCCTTCTGGGCGGACTCCTAGTCTTTGCTGCCCAAGACGCTTCTGGGCAGGCCTTCCAAGGGCCGCATTCCTTCTTACCTACATCTCGGATGGTTTTCCTTCTGCAGCTCTAAATCTGATAGGTCTCCCTCCGAAACAAGATGATTCTCCTGTCTTCCTCTCTCCTACATTCCTATCCTGCTTCAAATCTAAAGGCCCGACCCCCTGTCTCCCTTTGCCCAGCCATTGGCTGCTGGCACCTTTATTGATCGACTGAAAACCAATTGGGTGGGGGGCGGGGCTGTGGAGAGATGGCTCAGTGGTGAAGAGCACTGACTGCTCTTCCAGAAGTCCTAAGTTCAATTCCCAGCAACCACATGGTGGCTCATAGCCATCTGTAATGGGATTTGACGCCCTCTTCTAGAGTGAAGGTTGTACGGTATACTCACATACGTTAAATAAATAAATATATTTTTAGAAAAAGAGAACCAATTGGGGACAAGGACATTCAGCGTTTGGACACGCAGATTCCCGACTAAATCAAAGCACTAGAACCAATCCCTAAGAGGGAGTACCTGAACTCCTCTGGTTGGACCACACAACCCACATTACTGGTGGGTCCTCTCTTTATCAGTCCTCTCTAGAAATGCCATCACACACATACTCAAAGATGCTTCTCATTGAAGCACAGCTCAAGTTTCTTCCTCCAATCAAGTTGACATTAAAATCTGACCATTACACATAGATAAAGCCCTGGCAAGTCAAGGAACTCTGTGAGATCATCTGATGCTCAGAGGAAGGAAGGCAAAGACTTTCATTGTCCATATGTTTTATGGGTGATAGCTATGTGTCTCCACCTGCGTCTTAGAGAAGTGGGCTATGTAGACACTTTGGGAGAGAGAGAGGGAGGGAGGGAGGGAAGGAGGGAGGGAGGGAGGGAGGGAGAGAGAGAGAGAGAGAGAGAGAGAGAGAGAGAGAGAGAGAGAGAGAGAATAATTAGAGACAGGAGATTGAAAATCTTTTGTTTCTTGAAGACCTAAGAGAATCTACCTTTTTATATTTTGGGCTACTTGAGAGTGAATTGTGCATTTGATTCCCTTTTGCCTCTAAAATACTGGTGTTAGGGGAAGGCTATTTTCTAAGACCAAGAGCAGTCTTATCAGCCAAGACCAAAACTTCCCAAGATAGTTGGGATTGGAGCTATGGGTGACACTTATACTGCCACGAATTAATCACATAATATTGTTATTTTGTTTTAAGATCAGGGCTTGTTAACCTCTAATTAGTCTAAAAGTTTTCAATATACATATCATTTGGATAGTCTCGGTAAAGCTGAGTTACTATTCTTATATCATAGTTTTATATATTAAAGGAAGTTTTGTTTTGATGGGGAAATACCAATACAGTAAATTCCCTTCGTTCTGGATAAAGTATTGTGACACAGAATTCTTTGCAATCTATCAGAGGGAACACAGTTTACTCACCAAAAATAGAAGGAAAATCATCTGCCTGGTCTTGTTCTATAGGAATCAACATGGTTTTTCTAATTTTAAAATGTGGTTATTTTATGTGTATGAATGTTTGCCTTCATTTATGCATGTGCATCCCTTGTGGTCTTGGTGCCTGCAGAGCCCAGAAAGGAGTTTCAGATGCCCTGGAACTGGATGTATAGATGGTCATGAGCCGCCATATGGATGCTGAGAAGCTGGGTCCTCTGCAAGAGCGGTAAGTGCTCTTAACCATTGAGCCATCGCCATCTCTCCAGCTCCTGTTCTTTGATTCATACTTGAGTCTTTTTTAAAGGTCTACAGTGAAGCCAGGTGGTGATGGCCCACACCTTTAATCCCAGCACTTAGGAGGTAGAGGCAGGTGGATCTTTGAGAGTTCAAGGCCAGCCTGGTCTACAGAATGAGTTCCAGGACAGTCATGGCTACATAGTGAAACCCTGCCTTGAAAAACAGAAACAAGAAAAGTCTACATGGAAAATACTAACAAAAAATATTATCTATGCTGCATTCAATTGTATAACCTTTTAATACAGAGTCAGATAATTTTCTATAGAACTGAAAGACATCTTTTCCACACTGTAATGACCACAACAAAATGCTAAATTTGAAACTAATTTAATTCCAAGTGTATGGCATACACCCAATTGCATGATCTTTGTTCTGTCTAAAGCACATTAGATGTTAAGCAAATTAGGATTTGTATATCTTTAGTTCTAAATTGAACAAACAAAAGAAGCCTCATTGCTTCTCTCTGTCGCTCTGTCTCTCTCTGTCTCTCTCTCTCTATGTCTCTCTGTATCTCTGTGTGTGTGTGTCTCTCTCTCTCTCTCTCTCTCTCTCTCTCTCTCTCTCTCTCTCTCAAGTCAAAGTTTCTCTGTGTAGCTATGGCTATCTTGGAACTCACTCTGTAAACAAGGCTGGCCTAGAACTCAGAAATCCTTCTGCTTCTGGCCCCTAAGTGCTGGGATTAAAAGTGTGCACCACCCCATCCAGCTATGACTGCCATCTTAACTATCCAAGGGAAAACTATTTTTTTTAATTTATTCTGCATTCTCTTCAGTTCTTACTGCCCAAATTTCTATTTCAATTCCTCAACTTAGTTTCTAGTTGATTTTGATTTTTTTTTCTATTTATGTAATAGAGGAAAACCAGCATACAGGGTATAAAAATAACATTAAGATGCAAACTCAAAGTCCATAGGAAAAAATTTCTGGGCTGAGAACATTCCTGCTTGAGTTTTCCATGAGAAAAGAACACCATTAAGACTGACTTTTGAGAGATTAGAGATATGGTTTGGCAGCTAAGAGCACCGGTTTCTCTTGCAAGGATCTAACTTCCATTCCAAAACCTACATAACTGGTCTGCAATTCCAGTTCAAAGGGAATCTAATGCCCTCTTCTGGGCCCAGAGAGCACTGCATGAGGGTATTGTACAGATACAGGAAGGCAGAGCATTAATACACATAATATAAAAGGAAGTACGGCTTTCTTTTTTTAATTGGCTTTTGAAGTACCCTTTGTTTGATGCTGATACAGCATTTACCTGCTTTGGCCAGTACAGGTGGATCTAATTTTCTTTGTTCTATTATCCACTCTGTAGACTCTGTAGGCATTGCTTTCCCAGAAACCCAAGCAGCTTTCAGAGGCCGCAGTGGGAAAGAATGGCCCTTGAAATGCTAAAATGGAGAAAACAGCTTGAGAATGTTATGAGGCAGGAGGACTGACGCGAGAGATATTTTCATCTCGGAAGAATCGGTGCCAACTTGGGGCAAAGTTAGGAAAACAAAGCATGCTTTGCAGGAAAGAAATACTGGATAGAGAAGGTGAGACAGGAACAGAGTCAGAATGGAAAAGTGACTCACTCACTGACTCACACCATTGTCCTCGTGATGACTGTCAACAGTCATTGTTCGACACACTCTGTCAGTATTCAATCACAAAGACTCTATGCCGTGAATAGTCACCTTTTCTGTAGAGAGCCCAGTACAATGTTAACATAAATCTAGGTGGGAAAGTGCAAAGAAAAATATTAAACAATTTATATCTTATAAATGTTGGGTTGTGGGTGTAAGGGAATGAGCTTCCTTGTGTGTTGATGGAATGATGTTTATTTGTTTATTTTAAAGATAGACATTGTCTTTATTTGTGTGTGTGTGTGTGTGTGTGTGTGTGTGCATATGCATTTGTATAAGTGTGCTTGGGGAGCCTGAGGAGGACTGAAAAGGACATTGGATCCCTTTCAGTTAGAATTACAGGCAACCGTGAGCCTCACTAACATGGGTGTTGAGGAAAAACAAAATAAAACTTGGGTTTTCTGAGAGAACCATATGCACTCTTAACTGCTGAGCCATCTCTCCAGCCCCTAGAATAGCTTATACTGCTAATAACTTCCTAAAACCAGCTTGTTGATATAGGTCACATGTGTTGTTTAAAATGTGTGTATTAGTGTGTTGCTATCGCTGCTATAACAACATAGTATAGATTAAGTGCCTTTGAATTCCAAGATCAACTTCCTGGGTGACTTAATATCTCATGAGGACTCTGACTACTTGTAGATTGCTGCCTGGGCAGAAGTGAGGAGGAGGAGAACGAGAAATATATTCCATTTATAATAAAAACAAAGTCCTCTTTGGGGTCCAGTCTGGTACCATTACTTCCCAGTAACTCTATTAACAGATTTGGTCATATTTGGACTTGAGCGTCCAGTATGGATTCACAGGGCAGCACAGTTCACAGCAGAGCAATGTCCACAGAACAATGTCTGTACATTCTGACCTCGGGATTCCACCTCTACCACTTTCTCCTTTGTGTGTGGAACAGGCTATGATGGAGACTAAAGGAGACTGGGAAGCCCTAAGTGGGAGCTTAGATGTATTCATCTTAGTCTTCATTCACAGATTCATAGTTTGATGGCTTCGTCTGAGATAGAGTCTAGCTGCAAGAAGTAGGTCATGAGAAGTGGGTCTGGGGGACTCTGTCTTATCCAGGCCCCTTCTTTCCTATCTAGTTCTGCTTCCCAGACACTATGAGATCAATAGATCTGCTCCAGTGCGCCATGGAGCCCAGTCTTACCAGTCTAGAGCCAACCATGCACTTCTGAGAGCATGAGCTCAAATAAATCTTCCTCTAAAAGGTTTCAGGTATTTGTCACAGTAGCCAAGAGAGAGGATGGGGTGGGGGGTTGGGAGTGCTCACAGAATCATTGCTGGGAAGATTTCAGGCCTGTTTGAATCCTCTGCCTTCTAATAACATCTGTTGAGAGATTTGTCATTCGATGAGTTTGCAATATGCCTCTGCAGCTCTCTGCTGAGACTGAGTCATCAAGTATGTCTACCTTTTTTTTTTTTTTTAAGATTTGTTTTATTCTTGTATGTGTTTTGCCTGCCCCTAGGTCTGCATACCATGTAGATGGCCCTTGCTTATGGAGATCAGATGTAGACATGGAATCCCTTGGAACAAACGTTAAAAAGGTTGTGAGCCACTGTATGGTTCCGGGAACTTAACCCAGGTCATCTGCAAGAGAAATAAGAGCTCTTAACTACTGAGCACCTCGCCAGCCCCACGTGTCTATCATTTTGACACTTCAAGTTCATGAAGTTCATTTTCATTGTTAGTAAGTCCAGGAACTGTCTTTCCTTTCAGTATTCAATGGATCATCTACAGAGAGAGTGGTTCTGGTTTCATTTCTATGGCTGTGATAAAAAGACCTTACCTGTAGGGAGGAAGGGCTCATTTGGCTGACAATTCCAGCTGACTGTCCATCAGTGGGGGAAGTCAAGGCAGGACCTTAAAGACTAGCCTGATCAGCATTCTACAAAGCATTGCCTCTGACCAAGGGACTCGCAAGAACCTTTAAGATGCTGCTTGCCACGTAGCTTTTCGGATTTCTAAAAATCACCTGTTTAGGGGATGGTGTCGCCCACTCTCCCAATTCACAATTGAGACAATGACCCATAAACATGCCCACAAGCCAATTTGACCAGACAATTCCTTAACTGAGAGTCTCCCTAGATAACTTTAGGTCATGTCAAATTGGTAGTTAAAGCTACTCAGATTATGACAGCATTACTCTTGGATACTATTGCACTGTCCTGGGTTGGGAAGGTTCCTATAGTTGGTTCACTTCATCCTCTGGGCTTCACCTGGGAGGTGGCACATGAGTCCTTTCTGCTTTAGGACCTCAAAACTGTAACATTCATCACCTTCTCAGAAACAAATTACAGGGCAAAGAACATCAAGGACCCCCTTAGGTTCAGGCTTACCATCTTACAGTTTGGGAAGCTGGACAAAGACGAAGGTGGAAGGCAAAGTGCATTGACTCTCTAGTCTCTCCTTGCTGTTGGTTATTTATTCAACGTTGTAGCCTGAAGCTCCAGCTGTGATTGTCTTTTGGAAAAGACGACCTCTGAGAAATAAAATTTAGGTTTACAATAATATTCTTTTCACTGGGACTATGGCTCAGCAGTAGAGTACTGGATTGAAGTCTTGGGTTTCCACACATCTCTAGCACCACACACAGCAACAGAAATGGTTATTTGAATGTTTTGAGAGCTTAAGTTAGAGTTCACATGGTATGAATCTGTCTTTTATATTCCTATGCTCAGCCCGGTAGCTTGGTCAAATTTTACACTTAGAGAGATGGGGATAACCTCAGACGGTAATCATCTTTGTACAAGACCTCCATTCATTTATGTTACATGTATTCACTGAATAGCTACTATGTGTCCAGGCTCTATCCTATTACTGTATTTAAACACCAAAAATATAGAAATATAAAATGTGTGAACTCCCTGAAGCTTTGTGAAAGACTTACTGGTGACCTAGCTGCATGCTGTACTGTATGTGGTATTCTTCAGATGTAGGCAACATATTTGGACATACCACCTCCTGCATAAAGCTATAAACTAGTAACAAAATAAGAGTCTTGCCCAGGAGATTTACAGAGCGTCAACAAGGTAAACTAGGTAACATTATTTCTCTAAGTCAGGCTAAAGTAACAGATCAATACACACACAAAAAATTCAAGCATGTTACAATCTAATGCAAAAGAAAGTTTGAAACAGATTGAAGAAAAGAGAAACTGCCATAATTCTTTTTGAGTCTGGGCTTGTAGATCTATCAGACGATGCTTTAAAATTATTTTTATGCATGTATGTGTGTTTGTGCATGTATATGTGTGTACACGTTTAGAGGCCAGAGAATGACCTCTGGTGCCATTCTCAAAGACATTATCAGCTTTCTTTCAGACAAGGTCTCTCATTGGACTGAAGCTCATTAACTGGATGTCAAGTCCTTGGGATCCTCCTGAAGCCACCTCCCTCCCCACTGCTGCATGAACAAGTTCACACCACCACACATGGCATTTTTATGTAGGTGCTGGGGATTGAACTCGGGTCCTTTCATTTGCAAGGCAAGGATTTTTTACCCACTGAGTTGGTTTTCCAGTCCTTACCAAAACACTTCTTGTATTGTAGTAGTGGACTCCAATGAGAACATGTTATGGAGATAGCCTCTTTGGTATTTTATACTTTCAAAACATTGATCAGCGCCGTTATCTCAGCAATGAATTAGCAATATCTGTGTGTAACTAGGATGACAAGATTGTTTTGTAATATATTTATTTCTGTTCACCCTAACTTAACTGTTATGTTTATTTGCATGGTTGTCAATATAGAGAGTTGACAAATCTATGCCTATTAATGCCCTTATCCATCTTCCAAAGGCAATCCGTCCCAAGTGTTCCCTGCCCACTTCTTCTCTGATGTGTTGTTTGTTGGTTTATTTTGTGGTGCTGGAGATTAGCCCCAGAGCCTTTCATATGCTAGGCAAACTTCTATCTCCGGGAACCTCCGGAAGCTCTGTAACTGTTTTAAGATTTCAAAGTCATTATATCCTATACATAAATTATCACCTTCCCAGAAACTGTCTACCATCCAATGACAGAATGTCTCTTCAAAGAATTATTTTGCCTGCTGGTGATCATATTACCATAATCTAAAGCCATGATAGAGGCTGTGCTGGCTAATCCTGTGTCAACTTGACACACAAGCTAGAGTCATCTAGAGAAGGGAATCTCAGTTGAGAAAATTACTTCCATAAGATCCAGCTGGGAGGTGTTTTCTTAATTAGTGGTTGGTGGGGGAGGGCCCAGCCCACTGTGGGTGGCACCACTCCCTGGGCTGGTAGTTCTGAGTTCTATAAGAAAGCAGGCTGAGCAAGCAATGATGAGCAAGCCAGGAAACAGGACCTCTCCATGGCCTCTGCATCAGCTCCTGCCTCCAGGTTCCTGCCCTGTGTGAGTTCCTTCAATAACGAAGAGCAATACTGAAGCATAAGCCAAATAAATCATTTTCTCCCCAACTTGATTTTTGGTCATAGTGCTTTGTCACAATAATGGAAGCCCTGACTAAGACAGAGGGAGGGCTGAAGAGATAGCTCAGTGGTTGAGAGCACAGACTGTTCGTCAGAAGCCTGAGTTTTCTTTCCAGAGCTTACGTTGGATGGACCACGACTCTAACTTCAGAGGATCCTGTGCCCTCTTCTGGAGTACACAGGTCTCACGTTGACGGGAATACTTACCCTACCACCACCACAGTGTGTGTGTGTGTGTGTGTGATATATATATTTATATATATATAAAATTAAAAACAAATCTGAAAAACCAAACAGAATAAACAAACAAAACCAACATAATACAATCTAGAAAGATGACTCAGCAGTTAAGAGTACCAGTTACTCTTCCAGATGACCCAAGGTTCAATTCCCAGAACCCACATGGTGGCTCACAACTGTCTAAAACTCCAGACCCAGGGGATCTAATGCTGTCTTTTGGCCTCTGAAGGCACCAGGCACAGATCTAGACATGCAGTCAAAGCACTCATACACATAATATAAAAATAAAGGGAAAATTAAGCTGGGCAGTGGTGGTGTATGCCTTTAATCCCAGCACTTGGGAGGCAGAGGCAGGCGGATTTCTTAGTTTGAGGCCAGCCTGGTCTACAGAGTGAGTTCCAGGACAGCCAGGGCTACACAGAGAAACCCTGTCTTGAAAAAAAATAAATAAATAACATAATAGAAGGACTAACTCAACCTATTTTTAAAAAAACAAATTATATATATATACTTTAGATTAGAGTACATGAGATCTATTTTAGTTTAATTTATTATTCATGACATAAAAGCATATATATATATAATACTCCATCAAATGAATATTAGCTTACCCTAATACATGTATACACTAATTTTCTATGACAATTATAAAAACTTTAGAGAAATCTACCAATTGACTTTTATTTCAGTTCCACAAATAACAAAACAGCTATATAGCTATATCTGAAAACATTTGTGTAAACACATGCCCACATTTCTTCTATATATAACATTCCCTGCCAACTCAATTCTGTCACTTTTTGTATGGTAGACTATAATTTCATACCATGTCTATATAAGAAAACAGATTACAAAGTCAGAAATGTGTTTCAACAATAAAAACTATTTACTTATTTTTATTTTATGTGTCCCCAAGTGTAGCACATATATGTAATGCCCACGGAGGCCAGAAGAGGGTGCCAGAGCCTCTGAAACCAGGGTTACAGGTAGTTGCGAACCTCCTTGTGGATTATTGAAAAACAAACTCAGATTTAAAAACCAAACACATTAGTACAATTAACTGCTCTCAGCTGCTAAGCCGTATCTCCAGCCACATATTTTTAAGTAAGTTTTATATAAGTTATATTTTATTCCTACTCGTCCCATCCTCCGCTGCGGCAGCACCAAGAGATACACAGTCAAGAATGAGGTCTCAGACGCCATGCCAGGGCTATCCTGGGACATTATTAGAACAGCGTTGCCACCTTCAAGTTAAGAATAAGAGACCATGTCAAGAGGCCCTGCATCAAGCCACCTGCACTGCCACAGATGACATGGGCGTGCATGGGGTCATCTCTACCTTCTTCCCGGAAGAGTCATCGAGGAGGACATTGCCTAGTATTTTTCAGCAGAAGGAACACCTACAGGTGAGAAGCATGGCCCACTTCTTTCTAATGAAAACCTTACCATCGATCCATCCCATGGACTGTAAGATCCAGAAGCAACTCAGAACCATGGAGGTTTTTTTTCCCCCTGGAGGGGAAATAGATGATATAAACCATCAGTTATCTATGGTCAGTCTCAGGAACTAGGCAGCCAGCTTCATTGCAGCTTGAATCATGGGATCTGTCAGTCCTGCATGCCCAAGTTCAAGTCGAGAAAGTACTACGGGCCATAGGTATGGACCCTCTGGCAGCTAAGCAGTCCTATGACAAGTCACATGACCAAGTGCAGCTACTGAGTTGGACAACGGGTAAAAGTCTCCAGCTGTGTTAAACACATGGAACGGGGGGGGGGGGATATTGTCCTTATTAAATACAATTTTGCAGTTATCTCCCCACACACACTCCCAAATGATTGCCTGGTTGAAGGAAGCTCGTCCTTTAGCCAGCCACATTTGCTTACAAGCGTCTGTTCTGAAATGGGTTCCGTTGGCGCCCATAATATAGACATGGCAATGCTCAGGGGCCCGCCGCTACTGAGCATCTTCAAAAGATAAACCCTTCTTAGCAGCTCTCAGAGTGAGGCCAGCGTAATCCCGCGGATTACATGCCATACTTCTTAGTTATTAAATCTAGAGCCCAGTAAATGTAACTCTCTTGTATCTGAGCCATTATATCCCAGAGTATTGTGGCTTCGAATCGAGCTGTACCGTTTCCACCCTGTTAAAACTAAGATAAAGTTATGTAAGGTTTATCAGAGGCATCTTGAATCATTTCAGTTTAATTTGATTCGTTCATTTATTCAACAAAATATGTGCTTAGTACCTACTACATACTTAGCTACCCTGTACTAGATGCTAATGAGGTAGAGGAAAGGCAGACAGACACAATTCTAACGATAGAGAGAGAAAATAAATAACATTAAAAACATGGGAGCTGCCAGGCAGTGGTGGCACACACCTTTAATCCCAGCACTTGGGAGACAGAGACAGGTGGATTTCTGAGTTCGAGGCCATCTTGGTCTACAGAGTGAGTTCCAGGACAGCCAGGGCTATACAGAGAAACCTTGTCTCGAAAAACCAAACAACAACAACAACAACAACAAAAATCAAAAA
This sequence comes from Grammomys surdaster, assembly GCF_004785775.1. Classification (NCBI taxonomy): domain Eukaryota; kingdom Metazoa; phylum Chordata; class Mammalia; order Rodentia; family Muridae; genus Grammomys; species Grammomys surdaster. The sequence goes on from NW_021621692.1 coordinate 3,159,248, forward strand.
AACAAAACATAGGAGAAATGGCCCGGTAGGCAAAAGTGCATACTGTTCTTGCAGAGTTCCAGAGTTTGACTGCTAAAATCCACATCTGGAATTTCATAAGCATCTTTATGTCCAGAGGCTCTTATGCCCCCTTTTGGCCTCTCTAGATATTGCATTCATGTATACACACCCATACAACAACAACGACAATAATAATAATAATAATTTTAAAAATCAGACTTCAAATAGGGGCTGGAGAGATATTTTCTGCTCTTGCAGAGGATCTGGATTTTGTTCCCAGCACCTACATCGTATAATTCACAACTACCTGTAACTCTAATTCCAGGGGATCTTGCAGCCTTCTTATGGCTTTGCTGACACCCACACACATGAACATACGCACATACACTCATAAAATAACATAAAGTTTCAAATCCTAAACCATGTTTCTACCTTTAAGAAACAAAATAGGGGGTGGAGGGGAAAAAAAGAAACAAAATAGATACTTGGAATGTAAGCCAACCAGCTTATGGAATTTTGATATTAAAGCACAAACAGATTATTAAGACTGTGTAATATACCCCAAAGCCCATTTTGCATTGTTTTACCGGGTGCTGTTTTAATGACAGGTGACAGGCTATAGTTTGACCTAGCCAGCTGCTACTTCTTCAGATAACCAGGTGCTTGTGTTGTCTGTCAAGGAAAGCCCCAAGAACTCATCAGGGACCGTTTAAAAGCAGCTTTTAAAGAATAGACATGCGCAGAAGATCCTCCCACATTTTCTTTCCCCCAGTGCAAGATCTACCTGGAAAGACACTCAGGGGAATGTTGGAAAAGTCTGTGCCCTTGTTAGCACAAAGGATTATTTCAAGCCAAGCACACATTATCCCGAAGACTGGCACGCTCTGTTCCAAACGCAGATTGCAACACCGCTTTCCCTGTTGATCAGGTGTTCTCTAGCCTTTCGGTCATTTCGGAGAGCCACCGCTCCTGGGCCTTTGGGCTGAGATCAGGCAAAGAATTAAGCAACCTTTTTCCAATACTCTAGATGACTGATCAGTGACTATAATCGAAGAAGAAATGCCTTCCACAAATCAGATTGGGTGTTTTTCAAATCGAACATGCAATATTAATTGGATAAGTTTGAACAACAGACCTACTTCAGTTGTCTGGTCCAGGGTCCTACGTGTATTTTCTTCCTTATATTCATAATATAAAACTGAAGAAGTACCTCAGTGAGTTTCTAGGCCTTTCCAACATCTTAAAATATTGCCTGTATTGCCCTGTATTTCAGTTTTGCAGCTTAAGTGAGAACAAATGACTTTCCTCTAACACAGATTTGTTACATAGGATTCAGATTGGAACGTGATGGTGTTTTTTGGTTTTTGAGACAGGGTTATGTAGACCTAGGGGGACTTGGAATTCACTAAGTTAGCCAGGCTGGCTTTGAACTCAGGGAGACCTGCTTGCCTAAGTTGCTTGAGCACTGGGATTAAAGGTTTGTGCCTGACTTGGCCCAGGATTGAACTTTTACTTGAAGTTTTGTAGCATTCTGTTGGATTAAATGGCAGACACACCCTTAATTATACAAAACCAGCCTTCACATCTATAATTGAATTTCCTTGATAATGTATCTTTAAGGCAGATGAATATTTTGACTTAATTTAAAAAGAGAATGTCAGTTGATAAATGTGTCTTCCCAGAAAATGTCTCCTTGCGTATATATTAAATCAAGTCATTAGCTCAGTACAAGCTTACAGTTGAAGAACATATTCATAATTCAAAATGATTATAATTGCATAATTAAGTAATGAGAACTCATGATATTTTGTGTGGTGGAAGAAAACAGGCTTCCTGGCACCAACACAGTCTCTAATCTTGCTTGGGGAAGCTATGTAACTGGTGTTTGCTTCTTACTAATACTTAAGGAGAAATCACTAATTTACTTTGCTAATCTCTCAGGTGTGTTAATAGCCAGCTTTCTGATTTGAGGCAATCTGCTTCACCTTGGACTCTTATCTATAAAATGTGAGCTTTGGTTTGTAATATCTGTCACATTACAATATTCTATGGTTATTCGCTTTATTTAATGATCAGCTTTGGGGAAGCACTTGTCTAGATGCACAAGACCCTCAATTCAACCTTTAGCATGGACGAAAATACAAGCAGGAGCTGGCAAGGAGGTTCAGTGAATAAAGGTGCTTGCCACCAAGCCGAACAACCCGAGTTCAACCCCTAGGATCCACACGATCAAAGAAAAGAACGAACTCCCACAATATGTCCTCTGACTTCCACCTACATGCCATGTCATACATGTGTCATGTCATACGTGTGTTACTCTAAAATAAATTTATGATGCCAGAAAAAGAGTTTATAGACACAGAAGGCCAACAAACCAATGATTTAGTTAGAAGAGAAAGATTCTTGTTTGTTTGTTTGTTTGTGGTTTGTTTTTAAAGCATACATGGCATAAAGCAGCACAGGGACCTCATGGTGAGGACCGCACCAGGGATACTTGAGGCGTTGCTTTTACAGGCTGAGAAGGGCGGATTTAGTGGGATTAACTTGACCAGATCCACCACTGTGATCCCACTGTGATCGTAAATTCTAAATGTTCATCCTTTACGCTGGCAATGATGTGGGTCCTAGTACAGTGAGGTCAGTTTTCCCTTCCGTGTCTTGTAACTGCCCGAGCATCATCAGCGCAAGGTTATACATTCCTCATCTTGACAGGGATTTAGGGAACTGCCAGCTCTCAGGGCGTTCTGTAGTTAGCTATGATTTTAAAGCTACAAGAACGCATTCAGGGCAGCTGACTTCCTTTTCTTTACCATGAGAGGACAACGCGTTTGGTGCACAGTATGTAAATTAAGGCGGGGATAATGCAATGAGAGAACCTGTGATTGGCCCTGACCAAGTTTCCTGCCTAGCAACCCTGTCTCAACGAACCAAGAAGGAAAGAAACTGGGTACCTGGGGATACTTAGCTCAAGGTTGTAGAATCTGCGTTCAACAGGTTAAAGTGGCCAAATGGAACGCCTCCAGTCATATCAGGTTTTGTTAGAAATCTGACAGATGGGGCTATTTCTGATCATCATCAATTTATTTTTTTCCTAAAAGGTTATTAGGGAAATCAAAACAAAGGGTACTTTGAAGCTATATTAACGTTTGTCTCTTGCTAATAATTCCTTTCTGCACATGTATTTGTAAATTCACTTCCAGCTGTACCAGAGTGGTTTATAATTTTTTCCTCTGAACCAATTACAACAACTCACAGGCTTCCTTATTAACTAGTGCATTCATAAGAACTTGGACATGTATTTATTTTATGCTTATGAAAGAGTCATCATTTCCGTCTTTTAAAGCCAATCCCTGAGCTGGAAGCGAAGCTCAGTGGTAGGACACTTGCTTAGCCTTGAGTTCAGCGCCCAGCAGTGAAAATGAAGGTTTTTAATTTGCCTAAATCGCTGAGCTACTTTGAGGATAAGTTATACTAAGCACTTGGCGTAGTGTCGAAGGCACAGTTATGATAATGGTCAACGGTGAGATGCGTTTTGATTTTTGACTAAGTAGCCCCGAAATCCAGGAGAGAGGTGGCATCATTGTAGCTTCCGCCAAAAGAGCCTAGGATTCTGAGGTCCTGGGAAACAGTCTATAAAGCAGGGTCTACAAAGCAGTTTGTAGCATACTTTTGCCACTTACAGGAGTCACCTGCGCACTGAAGATTAATTCATATTAATGGGGTTTGCATCGTGGCAGAAGTTGCCAGGAGAAAAGGCAACTGAAAGGAAAAAAAAAAAAAATGAGGGAGTCAGGGACTGACCATGTAGCTCAGTGCCCAGCACGCACAAGGCCCTGGCTTTTATTCCCAGCACAGAAAATACCTTTAATTTAAAAATAAATAAAATTCAGCTTAAAAATAATGGAACTTCCCTTTTTCACGATTTTTTTTTTTAAATGTCGGGCTGGCAGGGCCCAACTCGCTCTGCAGCTGAGGAAGACCTTGAATTACTCTTCCTCCTGCTTCTGCCTCCAGAGCAGAGGGATCACAGGCCTGAGACCCCCACACCTGGCTCTTGCAGTGCCAGCGATGGACCCCAGGCCTTTGCGGTAGTGAAGAAAGCACTCTACCACCAAACTACACCCCCAGCCTTATTAATTCCCAAGTGCCTTTTTTCCCTCCTAGCCTAATTCACCATCAAAACAATGCAGAGAAATTAAGAACATACATTACATATTCTTGTATATTAATGTATGTGTTTTTCTCTATGTGTGTGAGCGTGCATATAATTCATTATCAGAACGATGCAGAAAAATTAAGAATATATATTATGTAATGTATATTAAATATTAATGTAATATTAATATATATTATATATCTACGCTGGCTAAGGTTAGAGATGTAGTTTGGGTAAATAGGAAGGTTCCAGATTACAATCTCATCATACTCTTGGACAGGTTTTATCCGTACAAGACTGCTTTCGTCAGACTCTCCGGTGTGCGCTCAAGGGCAGATTGAGAAGAACAGAGGTAGCAGTAGAAAAGCCCACCAAGGATTTCTATCCTCCCTATCCTGCTGAGCAAGAAAAGCAACCAAATTCAATTCACATGGATGAAGTACCACACGCCAGGTGTCATATGATGGACAGAAAATGTTCTGCTCTCCCAAGGTTTACTTTACCTCTGTTGGGGGGTGAGGAGTAGAGCAGAAGAGGCTGATGGGAAATTAAAGAGGCGGAAACAAGCAGAGAAAGGGCGGGAGTCAGCAGGGGTCAGAGAAAGTGACATTAAGGAGACGTTAAGGAGGTCAAGGAGGCCCTGAGGCCATGAGGGTAGGAGGGTGGGGTTCCAAGTAGAAAGCCCAGAGGCAGGTGAACACCAGCACTTAAGCTCTAACAAGGAGAATCCAGCTGAAACCTGCTTTTCTTTCTTCAGGAAGGCCAGCTGTCCGTCAAGCTTTAGAGTTCTTTTGTAGGGCTCCAGTTAGAGATCTTCCTTCTTGTCTTCTTGCCTGCATTTTGTTACCTGTATAATTATATAGGAGTCAGGAAACCAGAAAGTGGCCTAAGACGGGGTGGGGGATGGGGGGTTGGGGGGAGCTTGAAGGGAGAAGGTGGGGAGAGAGTACGACACGCGTGATTTGTGATATGAAAGTAGGGGAGGCAGGTGTACGTGGAGTGGGGGCGGGGCAGGCAGGGCGATGGACAGGGATGCGAAGGGAGGTAGTCAGCCAAAACCAAACTTGTATGATTAATTATATTAATGACAATTATATTATTATATAAAGAAGAGCCAGCCTGGAAAGTCTTAGGTAATTCGTGTGCATCCTGAAGTCTGAGCCATCTACACGCGCGAATGGGAAGACGCCGCAAAGAATATTATATTGTCTTTGCTATGCCGTTTGTTCCGTTTGTGAGGTCACATGCTCAAGCGTGGGATGATTTAAAGAGTAGCAATCACAAGCCCTTCTGAATGCCAGACAACAAAATTCAGATGTCTCAAAAAAAGAAAAGAATTTAGGAACAAAGAAAGAAGAAGTGAAAGCGGGGTATTGACTTTAAAGCTATCAGAACAGAGAGCCACACAGCCGTGAAGACTGTCCTGAGAGAGGGGACGTGAAGGTAACACACAGACGGGATAAACGTTAAAACCTCTCTAGCTCACCATGGGAAATGGGAGGGGGAGCATTTCAATCTTTCACAGAAGGTATTCCGTGGAGACCAAGATTGAAGTAGAATGTACTTTAAAACAGTTGCCTAACTAGCATAAAGTTAGAGATCTCTCTGCAGCACCACACGCAGACTAGATGAAAAGCAACAAACCAAACAAAATAGTGGAAGGATCCTGTTTTTATACCTGTCTTGTTGTTGTTTGTTGTTGTTAACCTTACACACATATTTCAGGAAACGAGTTCTTTTGTGGTGAAGAAACGTGTGAAGTTCACCAATTTCTTCAATTTCATTTCCTTTTTTTTTTTTGGTCTTATACAGAACTCAAGAACTAGCTTAATATTCGAATTACAGTAACATATAGGTCCTTTATCTGAACATGCTCCAAAAAATGCCAACATTTTTGTTATGCATGAGCGGTACCTGCGCAGGTGTTTATTGTTGAAATCATAAGCATTTAAATGTTCATATTTTTTATATCCCTCCCTTGGCTTAATTACTTCAAACGAATGTATATACTTGAAGGAAAACATAGTGAACATAAGAAATCCCGTGAAAAAGGGAAAGTGGGTGTGAAGTTGCCCACCTCTATCTGAGGACCTGTTGCAACTGATAGCTTCTGAGGGAGGGGGAATCAGTTTTCTTTAAGGCATTGACCCCTGGGAGGTCAGCCAGTCATGCCCAGAGTTGGCCCCATACCCAAGAATATCTAGGCAGCACAAATTGAACTCCTTGGGTAGAAACAGAGCATGTTCGGAAGGTAAGGGAGTTTGGGGGGGGGGCGGTCTGGGAAGAGGTAGAAAGGGGGCATGAACATGACCAAAACATTGCATTACATGATCAAAAAAAATTTTTTTTTGTTTGTTTGTTTTCATTTTTGTTTTTTTGAGACAGGGTTTCTCTGTGTAGCCCTGGCTGTCCTGGAACTCACTCTGTAGACCAGGCTAGCCTTGAACTCTCGAACTCAGAAATCCGCCTGACTCTGCCTCCCAAGTGCTGGGATTACAGGCATGTGCCACCACCGCCCGGCTTAGATGAGTTTTTGAATAAACGTTTTTCTTTAGCCCCAAAATACTCTCTTTTGTATATTGTCTTCCAGGCTTTTATCCATCTTCACTGATATTTTTGCAGAGTTACAAGAAACCAAGATTAGCATCGAGAAATAAGTGATAGAAGTTGTGTACAGTTAAGGGATTCATTCGGCTACAAAGAAATCCAACTGCTTTGCATTTTCATATAAAATGGAAACCTTTCATACCCTGGGGGTTTTTAAAGGATTATCAGCTGCTTCTTGGAATGCAGGAATTGCTGATAGCAGTCTTTCAGATCTTCTGTTCTTACAAAAGCTCACTCTGCAGTTAGATACCATGTCTGCCATGCACCTGCCCAAGTCAACATACTGACCTTAGACTGTTACCCGCTGATTTATTAATTTCAGTGAGTTTAGAATACTACCACGAATTGCCCAGACTAAGGTCTCCGAATAACCACAACTCCTGGTATACAGGTTGCCATCCAAAATATCAATATGTTTAGTCTAAAACGGTTTCTTCTGTTCGGATTCACGTTATCTTCGTGATGAACTCTTGCAGGTAAGTAGCACGCAGGCAGAAAAACACAGTCGTGTTAAGAATGAAGAGCTGGAGAGGTGGCTCAGTGATCAAGAGCACTGGCTGCTCTTGCTGAGGTGTCAGGTTTGATACCCAGCACCCATACAGCAAGCAGCTCAGAAACTGTTAACTTCTGTTTCAGGGACTCCAATGTCCTCTTCTGATCTCCGAGGGCATTGCACATACACGCAGGCAAACATTCATACATCTGTACAGCTTTCTCTTTACTTTTTTTTTCTGTTTTCTTTTATTTTTTTTTCTTGAGACAGTCTTTCTACATAACCCTGGCTGCCCTAGAACTCACCATCTAGACAAGGCTAGCTTGGAACTCAGAGAGATCTGCCGGCCTCTGATGATAGGGTTAAGTGTGTGCACCACTATGTCAGGCTCATTCTTCTTCAGTGGAGAAAACAATGTATTTTACAGGATTTGTCAGTATGTCATAAGACTAGCACAATGCTTAACTCTTAAGCTTCCAGTGACAGAATTATTCAATTAGATATTAATTTTAATAACCAACCGAATATTGGACCATTCATTTGCTGGATAAATAGAAATAGTCATATAGAGATAAAATTCTATATCATATATTCTGGTCATTTGAATCTTGGTTATACCAATCATTCTTGTCTATTTGATTGGGGTATCTACCTTGCAAAATACTTGAATGGGGATGGAAGAGATTTAATGGGTTAAAAGCACTTATAGAAACCATGTTTAGTTCTTAGCACTTACATGATGCTAAGTTCACAACCATCTGAAGCTCCCGTTCCAGGTCACTCAAAACTCTCTTCTGACCACCCAGATTACTAAGAATGCACGTGGTGCATATACATATATGCAAGCAAAATATCAAAATATCCACATACATATTAACAAATCTAAAATACTTAAAAGTAGTTTAATGGACTCATCTGTCCCATATTATACCAATCTATTCAGAGGGAGGGACTCAGGAGAGAGGCAGTGGGGAAGTCTGGGCAGGAAGCTAGGATTTGAGTCACCTACTTTTATCATGTGATAAAAGGTGCTTCCACCCTGCAGATGGAGGTGTGCTGGATGCAGAGCCACTGGAACGAGGCTTGACATCACTGCTCAGTCTACATTTCTACAGCAGAAGCTCTGTGGGTAACAAACAGATTGGAGATGGACAGTCAGGAAGGGTCCCTCAAATAGTGTCTCTCCCTGCCTCTCCTCCCTCAGCACAGTCAAACTTCACAAATCACCATACGTCTCTTCCTACTGTATTTATTTACGTGTGTGTGTGTGTGTGTGTGTGTGTGTGTGTCTTGATTAGACCAGGTACCATACTGTGCTCACTTCCGTTCTGTCCGGCTTGTCTAGGACAAGGTGAATACTTGGGAGCTGGAGATAGATTCAGTGTTAAGAGCATATACTGCTCGTGTGGAAGATTCAAGTTCTGTTCCCAACACCCACATCAAGTGGGTTCACAACTGCCTGTTAGCCCCAGCTCCAGGGAAGCTCACACCTTCCACTCACCTCCAGTGGCATGTATTTCTATGGCATACGTACAAAGACGTATGCATGTACAGATAATTGTTTAAACTTCTTTAACACACACACACACACACACCAGGGAGGATACGGGTGTGCCTTTAAACTGTGGTCAAAGAAAGTCTCACGGTGACAAAACACAGGTTTGAATAATGAAGAAGTAAACTGTATTGCTACCTGGGTAAGGGAGAGTTTCGAAACAGCAGACATGAATAGGAAAACCTTCACAGATCAGTTGCACATGGATTTCAAGGCATGTCAAGGTGCCTGGTATGTTTAGTTTTTCCTCTCAGTAGATGAGTCGTGGGAAGTGTGATGGTTAGTGCTGACTGTCAACCTGACAAGCTCAAGAATCACCTGGGATCGAAGTCTACCATTGAGGGAATGTGTAGGTTAGGTTAACTGATGTAGAAAGACCTGCCCACTGTGGAAGGTGTGAGCCAATCACACCCTGGACAGAAAAACCAAAAGGCACCAGCATCCATCACTCTGATTTCTGTAGACCTGTAGTATAGTAGTATTATTTATATGTGTCTTATTTACTTTTCTATTGTTGCAACAAAACACCATGACCCAAACAACCTGTAAACAAAAAACATTTAATTTGGTGGTGGGGGGGGGTGTTACAATTCCAGATGGTTAGAGTTTACAACCATGATTGGAGAGAGAAGCCAGGTATGGTGCTGCAGCAGTAGCTGAGAACTTACATCTGGATTCAGCATGAAGCAGAGAGAGACTTTTGAAACCTCAAAGCCAACATCCTGTGGCATACATGCTCCAACAAGGCCACACCTCCTAAACCCTTGCAAGCAGTTCCACTAACTGGGACCAAGTATAGAAATATATGAGCCTGGGGTTGAAGACATGGTTCAGTGGTTAAGGGCATACATTGTTCTTGCAGAGGACCAGAGTTTGATTCCCAAACCCGCATTCAGGGAGCCACCACCCCTCTGACCTCCTTGGATACATACACAGACACACACACACACACACACAAATAAATAATAAATTTAAAAGAAATATAAGGGACTCATTCTTATTCAAACCTCCACAATATGCACGTTGTTGTAAACTGTTACTTATCTCTATAAAGTTTTCTTCTTGTAAAACTGAAACACTATACCAGTCGAACAGTAAGTCCCCACCACCACCTTTTATTAGCACTAGTTCATGGCAACCATCTTATTTTCTATTTCTATTTCACCATGGTAGCAACTGCACAGAAAATAAATACCAAAGTATTTTTGTAACTAGTTTATTCCACAAAGGCAAAACGCTCTCAAGATTTACACACGTGGTAGCTTACATCAGAATTTTATTTTTTTTAAAGGCTAAATAATATTTTACCGTACACAGACACCCTCTTTTCTCTATCCATTCTCTTACAGAAATTATGTTTAGATGCCCCTCTTAGTCTATTGTGAGTATGATACAATACAGATAATGCAAATATTATTCAAGCTCTTGCTTACAGTTAAGTATCAACTTAGAAATGGAACTAACAGATCATATAGTAATTCTATCTTTAATTTTGAGATAACTTCTATAGTGGCTCCCACCATGATTATACTCTCCTACAGTCTCACCCATAATACACAGATGGGCCCATGGCTATATTTTTGCTAGCCTTTGTTTTTTCCAGTTCTTTTGTTTTTTGTTTGTTTTGCAACAGGGTCATATTTTGCCAGCCAGGCTGGCTTTGAACTTATGACCCTCCTGCCTCTCAGAGCACTGAGGGTATTGGAGTACACCACCATGCTCAGCTCTGTTTTTATTTTATTTTATTTTGGTTTTGCTTATGTTTGCTAATGGGTACCTTAAAGAGTATGAGGGTATATTTCGTTGTGGCTTTATTTTTTCATTAGCTTTTTAAAATTTTATTTTTTATTTTATATGTATGTGTGTGTGTGTGTGTGTGTGTGTGTGTGTGTATGTATGTATGTATGTATGTATGTATGTATGTATACAGCATTCTGTCTGCATATATGGTTGCAGGCCAGAAGAGGGCACCATTTCTCATTACAGATGGTTATGAGCCACTATGTGTTTACTGGGAATTGAACTCAGGACCTCTGGATGAGCTACCAGTACTCTTAATCTCTGAGCCATCTCTTCAGCCCCTATTTTTTTTAATCTATTTATTTTATTTTTTCCTTTGGCCAAAGACTACAACACAGGTTCTTAGATTGCCAAAGCATGATATTCCTCCCCTCTTTCTTGCCTCCCTTCCTCCCTTCTTTGCTTCTCTCTCTTTTCCTTTTTCTTTTCTTCTTTTTTCCCCTTTCAGTGATGAGGATTAACTGAGCTATACTCCAAAGTCCTGAAATCCATCGTCAAGAAAAAGCAAATGCTGTGATTACCAACTAGCTATAGCTATCTAAAACTGATTTTACAATCAAAGGTCTTTCTATCTACAACACAAAAAAAGCACACCACTTCAGAAGAAAGAGGTCACCAAAGAAGAAGGTCTTTGGTAGGAAGAGAGTAGGAAGGTCTACTCAAATCCCCATTCTGATCTTCCTTGCAAAATAGACCGAGTGAATGAATGAGTGACTGAATGAATTAGTGAGAGAATGAATGAGTGAATGCATGAGTGAATGAGTGAGTGAATGGATGTGTGAGTGAATGAGTGAATGAATGAATGAATGAATTAGTGAGAGAATGAATGAGTGAATGCATGAGTGAATGAGTGAGTGAATGAATGTGTGAATGAATGAGTGAATGAATGAATGAATGAACAAATTAGTGAATTAATGAACAATGAAAAACAGCATTTAAAATAATGGAATAACTTAAAGAGGCTACCTGCCATATCTCTGTCACTGGATTTTCCCTCTCAGTCTGTTGGGCCAGTCTGTGAAGTTCTACCCAGACTTTATTTTAACTGCCCTCAAAGCATGCTTGCAGTTTCACTTTAGGTCTTTGTGCCTTTCCCCTCCTCTTTCCCCTCCACCCTACTCCCACCCCCAACCAAAGAGTCCATCCAGTCCCAGAATGCGATGACTCCCATGTCTGGATATACATGGATGAGTGTGTTGGTCACTAAGCAGTCAGAATCCAACTACCAGTTAATAAAGCAGGTTATTAAAAACTTTAAACCAGCCTTCATTTTCTGCACTCAGGGCTAAAACAAGGCTTATAAACTCCTACCCCTTTTTCCGTTTCAGCAGTCCTCTGTGGTCTTATAGTGCATTCAGTAAAACAGGCAAGGGTGCCTTTACACCAGAACTTAAACACTGAGAGAGAGCCCCAATGCTTTCTTTTGGGTAGAAATGAAACCAAGGCTTAGTTTGACTTATTTTGTAGCTGTTATTGGTTTACTTGGAGACAAGAGTCTTTCTGTGTAGCCTAGGCTACCCCCAAACTCACGATCCTTCTGCCTCAGCCATCTGGCTGCTGGCACTTCGGCTATATGTCACCACACCTGGCTTCAAAACCGAGTTTTGCATTCCCCTCTTCCTTGTAGACGGGCACACTAGTGCATTTATGGCTGTTACATAACAAGGGCCCGGGCAAGGGCATGGTGTTCCTACATGCAGAACTCTGCCCTGGGTGTGGAATGTGACAGAAGCAAGTTTAGGCAGGACTGCGCCCCCAACCGTGGAGGAACTTCAGGGGAAGTTTGTGGGACAGACAAAGCAACCAGTTTCTGGGCTCAGGAAAAGGAAGCAAAGCAAGGCAGGAGCTGCGCTTCTTGTGATATGTGGATGTGCAAGTCTGATTATTCACCAGGCAGTCAGGAACGCTTTAAACATGAATACTGCTCCTGCCTATGTCGAGGGACTCAGTTCTCCTGCAAGACACCCTTGGTGCAATTAAAGCCGGCGTCACTGTGTAAACAGCCCCGGAGAAAGGCAGAGGGAGCCAAGACTCAGGGTTACTCTGAACTTTGGAATCTCCTACATTACTACTGTGTGTTTGGACAGCCTGCGGAGAGGCTGGGTGGGGTCACGTGACGGGTCCAAATGGATGGCAGTTCTACTCAAAGCTCCAAGCATCTCTTCTAAGTAAAACAAAACAAGCAAATGGCTACCCGGTGCCAAAGGGATTATTGTATTGTCCTTAGACGACCTTCTCACTTCCATTTGAAGAAAACAGGTGGTTGGTTGCAGTCAGATTGCACACAGATTCGCGTTCTGCTCCCAAAACCTAGACTCAGGAAGATAAACAGACCAATAGCACGCTTGCTTCCAGAAGAAGAACCGAGATACCCACGTTCCGAGCTAAGGCCCACATGCTCTCAGCCCTCCATGCTCAGCAACGCTCGCCCGCTGTTATTTACTGCTGTCGATGCTGCTCGGGAACTGTTTACAACCACTCTGTGAATCCTCAAATAAAATCAATCAATACACACAGTGGGCTCGCTTCCTGAGGCTCATCCTGGGGACTCTGTAAACCTGGCCCATTTCATTATGTAAATGTTATAACAACAGGGAAATGATCCCCCCCCCCCGCACATCCCCTCCCCCGTATTTGTAAAACTCAAGAGTGCTCATAACCTTCAGGGAAAATTGGTCTTTGTTCTTGGGAGTATTTCAAGTGCATCACCTAAATTGTCTGTTCCAATGAATACACAAATAGAACCAAGAGTGTGTGCACACAGCAACTCGAAAGGTGATTTTATATCAGGTGTCATCCTGTATCCAAGGCAGTAGATAAAATGGACAGACAAGGAGACTGGACTACCACCCACCACTGACGGGCATGGCCCTCCAGGTCTTCATTGCCTCTACGAACGATTATTTCTTTTTAATTTTAACTTTACTTAAATGGGTGTGTGTGCAGGTACCTGTGGAAGCCAAAAGAAGATGTCCAATCCCCTGGAGCTGATGTCACAGGCCGTAGTGAGGTCCCTGACATTTGTTGTGGGAAGAAGCAAACTTAGGTCCTGGACAAGAGCGGCTCTAACCACTGAACTGCCTCACCAACCCTCCCATGACTTTTTTTTTTTTTTTTTTGGTACTGTTTTCCAGAGACAAGGCTCAGTTCACTTTTTAAAGGGGTGTTGGTAGCTGCAGGAACTTTTGTCTTTGATGGAGTTTCAGGCATCCTGAAAAACAAAATCTTAATTTTTTTTTTCACTCGTTATCTTTTCAAAACCACTAGTTCCTAAAATTAAGTTGATCCGAATAAATAAGTGGCCAAATATATGTATATTTTCCCCTGAAGTAAGAAACTTAGCTTTAGAAGTCATAGTAACCAGAGGAAATGGTAGTGACATTTCAGAAAAAGGTGGCAGCATGTATGTTCTAGTTAACACAGGTTAGGCTTTTGAAGTTGTTTTGAATATGTAAAAATTTTCAGTATAATACTTTCTATGCTTTTGGGCTTTGCAGGTTTTCACAGAAGGTTGACTTGGCTTCTCTTAGTACAAAGAGGGAAGGCTGTACAATTTCCATATAGAGACAGGCAGGCTATTGATATGTAGCCCAGGCTGGCCTCATACTGAAAACTCTGATGTCTCAGCCACCCTGGTGATAACAGTCAAGTTCCAACTTCCACAGAGGTCTCTAAAACTTATCGCAATGGAAAGCAACGTATTTAGTTAAAAGGAAAATAATCTTAGTATCCCCCTCTGCTTTCCTGTTCTTCTCCTGCCCCTGTTTAATTTGAAACATGCTATGTGGACCACTTTGGACAGACATTAAACAATCACCTTAAATACAGGGTCCATTGATCAATAATGAAAGGCTTCACCTTTAGATTAATAATGAAACATCCCTCCACTCTTTATCCTTTAGATAAGTAAGAAACTGGGGGAAAACAACATCTTGAAGATCTTAAAATAAGCTTAATGTAAGTTTTCATGCTGCGCTAGTTCACTGACAAGTTAAATATCAAAAAGGAAACCGTCACTAGTCATGGCTACAAGGAAGGACAGATGCAAACTCGACAGCCAAAGAAGTACATAGACAGGCCCAGCCCTGCTGAAATGTTGGCTACTGAAAGATTTGGGGAGAGGGAGGAATCACCGTTTACAGCTGTGTGCTTGCTGTGTACCCACCAAGCTCCAGGGTACTGAACCCCTGCTTAGACAGCCCTGGGTTCAGGTCAATAGATCACAAAGCGAAACAAAAAGACATGAATATGGACAAAAGGTTTGGGGCAGGGGATTGACAGAGATGGGAGAGGACACCGACTAGAATGCATGTTACATGTGAATGGAAACATCAGAGAATTAATTTGATAAGAAGAAGGATACAGAGGGCAGGGTAAATCAGCCAGAAGTTCATATTGTTAAGGTTCTGAGATTCTCAGGTGATTGCAAAAAACCAAAATAAATATGCTGTTATTCCTTTAGTAAAAAACCACAACCTAAATCCTACTGATGGGCTTGGGGCAACTCTTCCCATCCCTCATTAACCACCACCAAGGCCCTGCTGTTCGCCTTGTTCAACTCTGACACCCTATGGCCCAAGGCCTATGTGATTCATTAACCCTAGCTAGTCCCTGTTTTTTAGAATCCATTCCACCCCATGGAATGAAATTTTCTCCAGATGGCCTCCATTTCCCTCTAAGCAAGCATCCAACAGTGTTTTGATTTGCTGCTGTAAATTATGTATATATATATATACATATATATATGTGTGTATATATATATATATATATATATATATATATATATATATACATATCCTTCTTTTTCTTCCCATTTGTCTGAGAGTGTCTATTCATATTTTCTCTCTCTCTCTTTTTTTTTTTTTTGGTTTTTTGAGACAGGGTTTCTCTGTGTAGCCCTGGCTGTCCTGGAACTCACTCTGTAGACCAGGCTGGCCTCGAACTCTCGAACTCAGAAATCCGCCTGCCTCTGCCTCCCAAGTACTGGGATTAAAGGCGTGCGCCACCACCGCCCAGCTCATATTTTCTCATGTTGGTAGTTACATTCCAATTTCAGAGTTTTCTTTCCTGCAGCTTTAAAATCAAGGTTTTTCTTCCTCTGTTTCACTTGATAGGATACAGATGTGTACATTCCATATCTAATGCAATGCCTTCATTCTCCAGAACACAGCCTGTGATTCAAAACAACATGGTGACAACCCAGAGTTAAAACCCTCACTAGCTGCTCTGTTGCAGAAGACCTGTGTTTTGATTCCCAGCACCCACAGGGTGGTTTATGACTGCCAGTAATACCAGTTCCATGGATCCAATGCCTTCCTCCGGCCTCTGAAGGCACACACTAGGTGTGCAGACATACATGCAGGCAAAGCTTGTATACAAATAAAACAATCAAAACAAAACAAAGGGGGAAAAACTCTCAATAGGATTTGTGGAGCACAAAAGTACCAGGGACCTTAGTGTTTTGAATGTACAGATTGAAATACTCTTCTCACCCCATGAGGTAGGTCCTGTCACTAATGTCTTTTCAAAGGTGATATAAATCAAATCATAGAAAGGTGATTTGCTGAGCCTGAAGCCATAGCAACCATAAGTTAAGAGATGACAACCCAGCACAGGCTTATGCCTTACTTGTTAAATTCCCTTCTGTGATGGTGTGCATAGGCTCGGCCCAGGGAGTGGCACTATTAAAAGACATGGCCCTGTTGGAGTAGGTGTGTCACTGTGGGTGTGGGCTTTAAGACCCTCATCCTAGCTGCCTAGAAGCCAGTCTTCCACTAGCAGCCTGCAGATGAAGATGTAGAACTCTCAGCTCAGCCTGCACCATGCCTGCCCGGATGCTGCCATGCTCCAGTCTTGAGGAGACTGAACTGAATCTCTGAACCTGTAAGCCAGCTCCAACTAAATGTTTTTATAAGAGTTGCCTTGGTCATGGTGTCTGTTCACAGCAGTAAAACCCTAACTAAGACACCTTCCCATTTGAAGTTGAATATTGGAGGTAGGAAAAAAAAATATCCAGAAGACATCAGAATAGTATTTCGTGCAACACAGGTTAACTCCTTATTTTTAAAATTGATTTGAGGTGGCTGGAGAGAAGGCTCTGTGGTTAAGAGCACACAGCACTGTTCTTGATAAAGACCAGGGTTTGACTCTCAGCAACCATGTCAGGCAGCTCACAACTGTCTGCAGTCTCCGATCTGGGAGGATCTGATGCCTCTGGCCTCTAAGGCCACTTGCATTCTCATGTACTTATCTACTTTTGCACTACCACCATATGTACACATTGTTAAAACTAACTGAAAATGGGCTTGAAATATACCCCCCAAAACACATTACATATATGCACCGCCACTTGAGTGTTATAATCAGCCAGTAAACTTTATCTTTTAAAGTCGCTGGTGTCATTTGAAAACAAATCCACATTGAGGCTAGAGAGATGGCTCAGGAGTTAATGTTGAGCACTGCTCTTCCAGAAGACCACAGTTAAACTTCCAGCACCCAGATTGTATGGCTCACAACAGCCTGTAGCTCTAGATCTAGAGGAATCCAATGTTCCCTCTGGCCTTCTTGGGCAACTGGACTCATTTGTGCACAACTGACACACACACACACACAGAGAGAGAGAGACAGAGAGACAGAGAGACAGAGAGAGAGACAGAGACAGAGAGACAGACAGACAGACAGACATGCAGAAACAAAATAAATCTACAAATACAAAGTCTATGTCCATTGATTACATAAATGCTTGAACCTGAAACAATTGAGAGAGGTTTGTGTCTGGACTGGAAGTATATTAATATTTTGGCAATATCCAGTTTGATATTATTTTAGTCCTGTTTTCAAAGCCTTTGTTTTTCTGAAAAGATTTAAATAGAAAAGAGACTAGTCAGTAACGATTTGTTATTTTACCTTGTTATTGGCTTGAGGTCATCCTCATATAAAGGTCATTTACAGCCAGGCAGTGGTGGTGCATGCCTTTAATCCCAGCACTTGGGAGACAGAGGCAGGCAGATTTCTGAGTTTGAGGTCAGCCTGGTCTAGAGAGTGAGTTCCAGGACAGCCAGGGCTACACAGAGAAACCCTGTCTTGAAAAAACCAAAACCAAAACCAAAATAAATAAATAAATAAATAGATAGATAAATAAATATTGTGATGTGAGGGGTTGGGGAGATGGTTCAGAGGTTAAGAGCACTGACTGCCCTTCCAGAGGTCCTGAGTTCAATTCCTGGCAACCACATGGTGGCTCACAGCCATCTGTAATGGGATTGAAGGCAGACAACCACAGTCTACTCAATGTCACACATTAAAAAAAAAAAATTGTGGGATGAAGCTGGTAGGTGGTGGTGCAGTCCTTTTAATCTCAATATCAGCACTGGTATGTGTGGAGGGTGTAGAGGGGTGAGGGTGTGGGGGTGGCAGAGGCAGGTGGATCTCTGTGACTTCCAGGATAGCCTAGGATACACACAAAGACAAACCGTGTCTCAAAAAACCAAAATTAAAACAAAGTAAACTTGAACAGCACCTTCACTCTACCAAGCTAAAATCAGAATCAGTTTGAGTGTCTTCAAACACACCAGAAGATGGTATAGGATCCCCATTACAGATAGTTGTAAGCCACCATGTGGTTGCTGGGAATTGAACTGAGGACCCATTCGTTGTCTTAACTGCTGAGCCATCTCTCCAGTCCGATGCTACCTTTTATGGGTGATAAGAAGAATACTTTAATCGGATGTTTTTATGTTTTCAAATAGTGTCTTAGAAATACTTTATATTTACATACTATTTATAAAATATTACTTGGTTATGTAATATATTACTTAAGATAAACTGCATTAATTTTTTTAATTTGGTCTAGAATTGACATGTCTTAAAGAAGTGGGGAAGGGCTGGAGAGATGGCTCAGAGGTTAAGAGAATTGGCTGCTCTTCCAGAGGACCATGGTTGGGTTCCCAGCACCCAGATCAGGCAATTCATAACTGCCTGCAACCTCAGCCCTAGGTGGGATATGATGCTTCTGGCCTTCGAGGGAATATTCACTAATGTGCACGTGTCTACTTCTGTGAGCACCAGGCACACATGTGGTGCACAGGCATACCGTCAGTCAAAACACCCATAAGCATAAAATAAATCTTAAAAAAGGATAGTAAAATAAAAAAAATGCAATAACATTTTTAGCTTTTCTGGCATAAACATACACTGTCAATTATAAAATATAACCATTGGATATCAACCCAAAGGCAATAATTTTACGAAAAATTTGTTATGCTATTTCTGTACAACTGTACTACAAATAGCTTAACTTTTTGTGGACATTTATACCTTTTTCTATATTTCTAATATGTCATTTACCTAAGAAATTTCCCAGAATACTTAATAGGTTTTTTTTTTTTTTTACAAAGTCCATCAGGTCAGCATGACCGGAATAGTTCGTGTCTATGAATGGAGCCCAGAATCATCTATTAATATCAACGTAAACAGACCAAGGAGGCTTGAAGGGCGTGACACTATGTCCTGTATCAGAATTTCTGACTCATCCTCAAAAACTACAGTATTTGCTGAGTTGTCACAGTGTCTTGTCCAAGGTACAGAGTGTAAAGAAGATATACAGACCTTGTATGGACTTACTTGGTCATAAGATGAAGTTGTATCATTAAACTATAATAAAATGACTCAACAGGCTACCATTTCCTCCTTAGCTTAAAGAAGGTACATTTTAGAGCTCATATCAAAAGTTACCCAGTGGGGCTGGAGTAATGGCTCAGCGGTTAAGAGTCCTGGATCTTCTTGTAAAGGACCCAGGTTCAGTTTCCTGTATCAACGTGGTGGTTCACAGCATCTATTTTTGGAAAAAGTAAAAAGCAGTCACATGAAGGGATGGTAAACTAGGGTTTGGGGGCAATCCATTTTAGTATCTTTAGTACAGAAATGCTATGCACAGTACCCAGAAGACTTCATGACCTCCTCACCAGAGACTATGCTTCATTTACTTTCTTAATCCATACTCTATTGAAAGTATAGACCTTAATCAAAGTCTTATTATTATTTTAAAAGGTAAGAATATCAATATCAATTTATATTTCTTTTGGTCCCTTAGATAAAAAGATTTCAGCTCAGCCAGGCAGTGGTGGCGCACACCTTTGATCCCAGCACTTGGGAGGCAGAGGCAGGCAGATTTCTGAGTTCGAGGCCAGCCTGGTCTACAGAGTGAGTTCCAGGACAGCCAGGGCTACACAGAGAGACACTATCTCGAAAAAAAAACAAAACAAAAAAGAGCCAAAAAAAAAACAAAAACAAAAACAAAAAACCAAAAAACCAAAAAAAAAAAAACAAAAAACAAAAAAAAAGATGTCAGCTCTGTGTGTGTGTGTGTGTGTGTGTGTGTCTGTCTGTCTGTCTGTCTGTCTGTGTTCATGCTAATTCTGATAAATTGGCTAGTTAGCAAATCTCAGGGGTTGTCTTGTTTCTCCTTTTCCAGCACTGTGACTGTAAGCATGCACTGCTCAGTGTGGGCTCTGCTGGCAGAATACCTTTGACATCTGAAAAAGGAGCCACAACCAATCTTCCTTTCTTTATAGTTAAAGGAAGATGAGGTACCACCAGTGTGAGGCTGTGGGAGCATTCTCACTTAAAGAGTTACAGGGTGAGATATTTAGGGGTTTGGGTGAAAAGTATGCAGTTCCTTTTCAAATATCCTATATAGTACAAGTTAGTGACTAGTTAAGTGTAGAATCGATTTGGTATGTTGCAAAGGAACACCAAATGTATATGTCATAGGAACCCCAGATTTAGATATTACCATTTAAAAAAACAAACAAACAAAAAACAAAGCTATGGGTTATTCACATTTTTACGAAGTCAGACAGAGCAGGGCTTTGATTCTGGTAGGAAATTAATAACTGTTTATTGTGTGATACTATTTGCTATGGAAAAGTAAACAAACACCGGACTCACTTATAGGGAGCCAAGAAGAAAACTACACAAGAATATCACCAAAGTCCATGTTGGTGAACCAATGAGTTTTATTCAAGCTATTCACAAGAGTATGTCTGAGGTGTTATTTTTTTAAGAGTAGAAATGACTCAAAGACAGCTGAACCACCAAAAGCCCGCCTCAACATGGATAGTGACTCATGGAAATGGGAAACCTGGAACTTATTACACAAATTTTGGAAGCTGGAAAGATTGGACAGTACTTCTTCCAGACAGGTTGGCCAGTGTGAGAGTCTCCCAGCTTTCTTAATGTTAATATTTGCTTGGAGAAGGAGGGTACTGGTGTGTTTGATCAATTTCAGGGACTTCCTGGAATTTTTGAGTTGTTTGCTTTCTAAACTTAAGGAGCTTCCCTGAAGGTTAGAATGTTTCACTTCCTAAATCTTAATAAGCTTCTCTGAAGGACTGGATGGTTTACATCCTCCCCTTCACTCCCATCCTACCCCATTCCACTTGTAGAATACCTTGCATCTTAACAAGTTTCCTTCAAGATGGAATGTTTTATCTTGAAGAAGAATGCTACCTACCAGTAATGCATTAGAATATCTTGCATCTTAATGAGGTTTCCTCCAAGATGAAATATTTTACCTTGAAGGAGACTACTACCTACCAGTACTGTGTCAGAGAGAAAATTATGCATATATATATATATATATATATATATATATATATATATATATATATATTATATATACACATTGAATATACTTGGCCGAAGGAGAGTAGCCCTATTAGAAAGTATGGCCTTGTTCAAGGAAGTGGGTCACTGCAGCAGTGGGCTTTGAGGTCTTATGCTTAAGCTCTGTCCAGGGTGGAAGAGAGTCTCCTTCTGGCTTCCTTTGGATCAAGATATAGAACTCTCTCTCTGCTCCTCTAGTACCATGTCTGCCTGCACGATGTCATGCTTCCCACCATGATGATAATGGATTGAACTTCTGAAACTATAAGCCAGCCCCAATTAAATGGGTCCTTTATAAGAGTTGCCTTGGTTATGATGTCTCTTCATGGCAATGGAAACCCTAAGACATACATGTCTCTAATATATATGTACATGTGTGTATGCATTTCCATATGAAAAGAGAGACATATCAGGAATTAGGTAAAGGAAATAGAACAAGCATATTGCAGAAGTTTTGATCCCATTTTTTTCTCTTGAACAGAATTTGAAACCTCTGTTGGGCCTGTGTTCGTTTGTAATAATTTGGGATATTTTCTACTTGTCAACACGTTAACATGCCACACAAATGGTGCCCTGAAATGTTTGTAGGTTTCATGGTAGAGTAGAATAATTTCCACTTTTACCTTCCTAGAAACGATAACTGCTTGTTTGTCAGCTCAGGATAACATTCCTAACCAGGACTCTGATTTGGGAGTAAAGGTTAAAATCATACTATATTGGAGTATATTACATGACTTCTGAGTTGCTAGGGAACATCCAATATTCATATTACACACACACACACACACACACACACACACACACACACACTTCAATGAGAATGCAGTCAGATGAGGACTGAGTAGCTGGTTAGCATTTCTCAAGCATGGCCATGGCCAGTTATAAAGGAAAGCTCACTCACAGAAATTTGAAACTAGAATCATTATAGGAGTCTTAAAACATTTAAACACTATCATAATTAATTTTCTTCTAACAAATCCCTGTGCAAGCATTACTTTAACTTTTAACAAAGACGGCCAATTTAAACTAATAGGTACTCATCTATTATCTAGGTAATAAACACATGAGCACAATCGGATGAACATGTATAAACTGAGTATATTCTGTCTCCTTGGCAACCCGGAAAGACTCAGTGAACATGTAACCATTTACAGCTGAGCTTAGAGTCATGGGTTGAAAAGAGTCAAGGAAGGACATCTTTCCAAAGGAGTGGATTAGCAATGTGGGTTGGCAGAGATGGTTCAGTGTTGCAGAGCATTTAACTGGTCTTGCAGAGGACATGGCTTTACTTTCCAGCACCTACAGTGGGCGGCACATGATAGTTTGTAACTTCAGCTCCAGAGGATCCAATGCCCTCTCCTGGCTTCCCCGATTCTCTGTGCACATATGGTGCACATAAACTCACACAGGCACACATACATAGACATATAGAAACAAAAAGTAAGTCTTTAAAAAGCTAAGATTTGTATGCAAGTAAGATTACTGTGAGATACTAGTAAATATATGTCTCACTAGATAAATGCCTCATAAGGGATAAAATGGTGTTAGAACTACTTGGCAAGAATTCTTTTAAAATAGAATAGAGGGATGACATCATCAAGGACATCTTAAGAGGAGAGGTGATTTCCGATGGAGGACAGAACTTGGAAAACGAACACCAAAATGGAGACCAGGGTAAGCCTGAACTATGCGGAGCTGGTGATATGTAAATTCGTGTCCTAATAAGAATATTATGTTAATTAGACTGCTGAGAATGAGATAAGGCTAAGCAGGTATACCTGTGCCAAACTGGGGAGGACACGGCCAGCATAGCTGAGCCAAGTTTTCTACCACCAATTATCATTCGCTAGTATGTTTTAAGTAAAGTGTGTGTGTGTGTGTGTGTGCGTGTGTGTGTGTGTGTATGGAGGGAGAGATAGCCCAGTGGTAAGGGTACTCTTCAAAAGCTCCAAGTTCTGTTGTTTTTGGTATCCACGTTGGTTGGCTCACAATCACTTATAACCCCAGTTTCTGGGGATCAGACACCATCTTCTGGCCTTCACAGGTACCCGTATTCATGGATACATACCCACACACAGACAAATACATATGCACAAAAATTTAAAATGCCTTTAAAAATTCTGTACAAAGGCGACCAAACATGTAAACAAGTTCCCCGTGGGCTTCTCTCTGTCACGCTTCGCATTTTATCCTTCCGCTCCCGGCTTTACCATCACCACCTTCCTCTCTCTTGTTCCTGATGTCTAGCAGACACTTCCGCTAAATCAGTACTGCTCAGATCCATACCGCTCCCTGGGAGGTCAGTTTGCAAAATGTCATAGGAGCGTTTCTTGTCTCATCTCTTAAGATGTGTTTTTAGGATAGTTATTCCTTGTCTTGCCAAGCGAGAGATCGGGAACCCTCCTAATTGCCAAATAGAAAGATGTTTAGCTAATTAAAATAAAAAAAAATTCTTCTTAAATCATTAGTGGCACTGGGCAGTGGTGGCGCGCGCCTTTAATCCCAGCACTTGGGAGGCAGAGGCAGGCGGATTTCTGAGTTTGAGGCCAGCCTGGTCTACAGAGTGAGTTCCAGGACAGCCAGGGCTACACAGAGAAACCCTGTCTTGAAAAACAAACAAAAAAAATTTATAAATCATTAGTGGCTTCAATAGACAGGTGAGCTGAGTTGGGAGCCATGAAATGCTGAAATTGGCAGAGGCTAACCCTCCATGGCTTTTTTTTTTTTTTAATGTGAGTACACTGTAGCTGTCTTCAGAAACACCAGAAGAGGGCATCAGATGTGAGCCACCATGTGGTTGCTGGGAATTGAACTCAGGACCTCTGGAAGAGCAGTCAGTGCTCTTAACTGCTGAGCCATCTCTCCAGCCCCACCCTCCATGTTTTAAGTTGGCTGAGGCTACCCCTCTTTTTACATTGGGACCCAAAGAGTCACAGAACGGTGAAAGGATCTGCTTCAGCAGACACAACTCATGTCTATGGCCAGGATTAAAATCTAAATCTCTCACATCCAAATAATTACATCTTACCAAAATTCATTGATTTAAGTTAACTTAGAGGAAGGAGTGAATTCTCATGATATGTAACCGCATTTCTCAGACTCAACATAGGCATCTGAACAAGATAGGTCTTTGCAGAGGGTGGGACTTCCTGTGTATTGTAGCATGCTGATTGCATTCCTTAGTCCTGTCAGTATCTCCCAGTCCTCCATATTACGATAAGGCAGGCATTGCCAAACCTCCCCCAGGAGGCAAACTGACAGACAGCTACTGACTCTAAGTGATAGCAGGTGCCTTCCCTGACCTAGGGATTATTCCAGAAACTCATGCTACCTCCTCCCCCACCAACCTGTAACTGCATAATAACAGCTTCAGAAACCAGTATGACCTAACCTAAGGGCCTCCTTCCAAGAATTTCACACTTTCAATCTGACAGAACGGGTGTTTTTTCCAGGTGTTCTGGGTTTCCCTGAGGTGTTAGCTCTATTGTCGGAATCTCGTTATTCCAGGCTAGCCGAGGTTACAGGTCCTTACCCCATCTACTCCATGACAGACTGCCATAAGTCTTGGACTTCAAGATGTGCCAAATGCTGTGTTGGGCACTGAGACTTAGGGACATCGGTCAAATCTCTGATCTCTAGTGTTCTAGCCTCCTGTGGAGACATGGAGAAAAAGGAACACTTGACAGCCCTGAGATGAGTCTTGGATAAGTTCCATGTGTGAGGTATTACAGAATTAGAAAGTGCACCCAATTCACAGGAAGGGTGCTGGTAGGGACACCCTCGATATGCAGAACATATTGAGAGTGGCCAAGGACAAATCAGAACCACCAGCTAATGAAAGAGTCTTTCAGGTAGAGGGGCAAGGACATTCAAAAGAACTAGAAATCCTGCCTTCTCCCAGGTACGATGTCAGCCTGGGATAAGAAATGAAATGGGGAGTATGTTAGGGCTCAGGCATCAATCAGCCAATGGTGCTATACAAAGAAGTTTGGGTGCTGGTTCTGAATATAAGTAGAACTTGTCAGATTTGCATTTTAGAAGGATCTGAAGTCTGGAAAATTCCAAGATAAACCCTCGATGAACCTATGAAGAAACTGCCGGAATTTTCTCCTGCTTTCTCACACTACTGCAATCCGGCAGAATAAGGGGTACAGCTTCTTGACCATGCTGGGAAGAGAGGAGGAAGAAACCCTTTCACACCAAGGGAAGAACCTCCTTTTCAAACCTTTCCAAGAAGCTTCAATTCCCTGCCCTTCCAGCAGCCCGCTCAAAATTCAGGAAATACAAGACAAATGACCCACTCTGTCATTTTGCAGTCTATGGTTCAGCTGGCTTATGGTGAAAGGGTGTTTTGTGTACATGCGTTTGCAGATTCTCAGCATGTGTTGACCCTCACATTGTCTCCGTGAAGAGTGGTAGATTGATTTGCAGAGTGCGCTCCACTTACCAGCTATAGCTCATGTGCGCTTATTCAGACAAAGAATATTGCAAATCACAGCAGCAGGATGAGTCGCACCAGCTGAGATTAGAACTCTTCTAAGCTAGCTCAGCTGGTAAAGGCAATTAGCATCCAGTCTGATGACCTGAGTTTGATTCCTACGACCCACGTGGTGGAAGGAGAGAACTGATTCCTGCTAAGTGGTCCCTCCCGTGACCTTCACATGTCCTCCGTGTTAGGCATGTATACAAATGTGTCCGTGCAGGTGCGCATCTGCACACTGAATGATTGTATGCACACTAAATAACTGTAACGAAAGAATAGAACTGGGCTGGAGAGATGGCTCAGTGGTTAAGAGCACTGACTGTACTTCCAGAGGTCCTGAGTTCAAATCCCAGCAACCACATGGTGGCTCACAACCATCTGTGATGAGATCTGATGCCCTCTTCTGGTGTGTCTGAAGACAGCTACAGTGTATTCATATATAATAAATAAATAAAAAAGAAAAGAAAGAATAGAACTCTCTTTATGAAGAAGACCAGGCTCATTAAAGAGCAATGCAGTTGCTGACAACACAAACGAATGGCTCTAGGTGGTTGTTTAGGCTAAGCCAGTCTTCGTGAAGCTGTCTCAGGACTTGTAGGAAACAGGTGTTCTTGTCATTGTTTCAGAAGGAAAGTGTGTGTGTGTGTGGGGGGGTGTTGAATGGATCACCACATATGTATGTCCTGGTTCAATGAGACTTTAAAAAAAGGCTTGTGAAGGAGGCTCTAAACTTGCCTACATGCAGAAGGAAGGCAGGAAGGTATACCAGAGATTAGACCTGACAGACAGAGAAGGTAAAAGAAAGTCCTTACAATTGAACACATGGAACAGAAAGCTGTTCTCTCACAGGCAGATGCTGGCCCTCTGTATGTGAAGTGGCCTTGATTAATTTTCCTGAATGGCAGTAAAGGAAGCCAGGAATTCTGGGAAATGCCTGTAATCCCCAGCACTTCAGGGGCACAAGAGGCAGGAGAACTATTGCAAATTCTACACATTGAGTTCTAAGCTAGCCAGCCAGGGCAAGATCTCAAGAATAAGAAACAAAAAAACAAAACAAAACAAAAGAATGCCAGTAAAGGTCAGTGGAAGTAACTTATGCCCTCCTCCCCCAACTGAATGCATTTTTATTTTAAGAGCTGATTTGCTAACTTGTGTTGGGATGGGGCAGAGGCAGGAGGATTACAGAATCAGACCCTTGTCTGTGTCACAGACTGGGTTCAGAGGCCAGCCTGGGTAACTCAGCTAGATCCTGCCTCAAAAAGGAAAGCATAGGGCTGTGTCTTATTGGTAGACTGCATGCTTGGAATGCCAAAGGCCCTAGATTCAATCTCCAGTACTGCAGGGGTGGGGGCGGGGTCAGCTGATCTGCAGCTGACGCATGGTGGCCTTCTCTCTGATTCTGGCGTTACTCAGATGGTTCTGGCTTCCTAGAATTCTCAGTGCAATTCCAGACATTTTCATTAGCAGCCATCACATAAGAATCTTCTCGGCTCTCGTGGCTTCCCACAGATGACTTGACCCTACCTCTAGTCTCTTCCAGTTCCAACCCACCTAGATCGCTAAGGGAAAATATACATTCTTTTTTTTTTTTTTTTTTAAAGATTTATTTATTTTATTTATGAGTACACTGTCGCTGTCTTCAGACACACCAGAAGAGGGCATCAAATCTCATTACAGATGGTTGTGAGCCACCATGTGGTTGCTGGGATTTGAACTCAGGACCTCTGGAAGAGCAGTCAGTGCTCTTAACCAC
Organism: Grammomys surdaster; assembly: GCF_004785775.1. NCBI lineage: Eukaryota > Metazoa > Chordata > Mammalia > Rodentia > Muridae > Grammomys > Grammomys surdaster. The sequence continues at coordinate 3,186,760 of NW_021621692.1, forward strand.
TGAGCCATCTCTCCAGCCCCCGAAAATATACATTCTTAAAGCAATGCTTTGATTAAGTTCCCGGTTTCAAAACCATTTACACCCCTTCCACCCACCCCCACCCCGACGCGTTTCTGAATACAGTCCAAGCAGTTAAAGCCTTGTAAAATCCCTCACGAAATGTAAATTCTGATCACCACTGCTCTTGCTTAGAAGACAACATGGTGATCTCGGTGTCCCAGGAATGGACAGGTGGCCCTTTCTCTCCAACACTGTTATCTGTAATCAGATGCCCGAAACCATCATCCCCTCCCTTTTCACCTTGAAAGAACATTCCTGAAGGTGTTCTAGGTGCAATGGAAGTCGGTGCTTTCGGCCTCAAAACGAAGAGGGATGGGGGTGGGAAGGGGGGTGCGGAAGGTTCTACCCCTTTCAGGGAAGGCTTGTATCTTCGATTTCCTAGTGAAGGGGAGAGGCTTTTCCCTACTAAGACAAAACCCAGCTCCAGCCTCAAGCACTGTAGGAAAAAGGGAAAATCCAAAGCCCTGGGAATGTGCCTGGCAAGCTCTGGGCTCCCAACAAACATCTGTTGATGGTATCGAAAAACATTCAAGATAGTCGACTTTATTCACTTAAGGTTACTGTTCCCCTCTACCCACTCTTTCTTCTCAAGGCCAGGGACTTTTTCCTTCATCCCCGCCTGCCTCAGGCGAGAAAAAAAAATCAAACGTCTTAATTTTGATTAAAATTGGCTTTGATATATAAGAAACAAAATTTCCTGTCTAACCCTGTAAGAGATGAGAAACTTTCTAAATCTCTCTCCCTCAGCCTTATCCAGCATTGAATGTAAGCTTTCTTGAAAAGAACTGACCCGGATCGCTTCTTACTAAATAAAACTTTGTATCTTGTCCGAAGGGCCAGATTACCACCAAAATCTCCATTCAAGAAAAATGTTTGTTGTGAAATGAGGTGTCGGGGTGAGCGTTTTACAGGCAGAAGAGTTCACAGATACTGAGCCGGTTTAAAAAAAAAATTAACACATTGAACCCCCAGTTAGACCTTAGTCTAGGGGTACCAAAAGCACCTTAGCTACCTCTGTGTTCTCTAAGTTGTTGATTCAGGGGTTTTTCTAGAACAAAAAAGCCTCCTTTCAAGGACCACGCTGTTTGTCACCCTTCCCTTACTAAAAGGGTGTACGTCCGATGTTTATCTGAGATCTCTGTCGCGCTTAGTCAGTAATCTCGCTCAGCCACCTACCGGAGCACGTTTCCTTAAATCAGAGACGCGTGGACTCTACAGGAGAACTACATTACCCAGCAGGCGTCGCGCCCTTCGCAGGAAGGACGTCTGCGCACTAAGATACTCAGTTCCAAGTTTGGAGCTTTTAGCTGCCAGCCCTGGCCCATCATGTAGCTGCAGCACAGCCTTCCCTAACGTTGCAACTGGGGGAAAAATCACTTTCCAGACTGTTTTGCAAGGTGTGCAATTCCATCTTGACTCCCTGAAAGTCCATCTGCTGCATCGGTCAAGAGAAACTCCACTTGCATGAAGATTGCACGCCTGCAGCTTGCATCTTTGTTGCAAAACTAGCTACAGAAGAGAAGCAAGGCAAAGTCTTTTGTGCTCCCCTCCCCCATCAAAGGAAAGGGGAAAATGTCTCAGTCGAAAGGTAAGAGACTGTTTGCATTAGTTGCAAGAAATGCAAAGGCTTATGCATGCATTCATGAATGCATGGATGCAATTTTCGCCCGGCGATTGCATTTTTAAGTTTGAGGTTTGCCACAGCTCAGTTGCATTTCCTGTTTAGTGTGTGTCTTTTTTTTTTCTTTTCTTTCTTTTTTTTTTTTTTTTTTTTTGCAGACACAGAGAGTTCCTGTAAGGCAGGGCTTGCAGTTCAGCTGTGCATTGACATTATTTGCATTCTTCTGCTAGGATTACTGAGCCTTTTTGCCTTTTGCACAGTCAGGAGAGATATAGCAGGTTGCTAGCGTCTAAATGTGCAATGCTTTATATAATAGTACATTTCTTTAGTATGCACGCATATTCAAAGTAATTTTGTGTGCAACAGGGATCCAAACTTTCGAAAAGTCTCGAGGTGAAGATGAAAGGCAAAGCTCGCCTTAAACTAGTAGGAAATTTCTGTGATCTTATATTCTTTGGGGGAAGGAACTACTGCGGTGCCAGCATTCAGCTTACATTTTTATTGATTTCGCTTTGGACATTAGGCAACTTTTGATTTTTAAGGGAAGTAAAGGTGAAGTGTGGAGTGCAGTGTATTATTATTGTTTTAAAAAAAAGTCTTGCTCTTCTGAGATTTTACACTTTGTAGCAGTTGCTTGCAGAGGTGAAGACCTAAATGTGTTTGGCCATTTGAAAGATGCTTTTGTGCCTGGGGGTGGATTTTAGGGGGTGAGCGTATTTGTGAGCATTGTATCAAACCTGAGACGACTGCACTGTCTCATTGGCAACTACAGTGAAATCTTGTAAGTGTGTAACTGCATAGACTTAGTTCTATAATAGGTCAGAAGTTCAGGACTATGGTTGCGTTCTTTTTCAAATTTATTTAATTAAAAATGTTTTGTGAGAGTGTATTTTGCAAATTTACTGATGTTCTGTAGTAGGAACTAAAAAAAAAAAAGTCCTGCATGGCGAAACTGAAGAGATGCTTAGGTGCCTGGGAGACCTTTAATGACTTGTTTTGAGAGCAGTCTTCCTTAACATAGAGAAATCTGATGGTATCTGAGAAATGCCTCAAAATGAAGAGGTGTGTTAGGTTACCTGGGGCCACCATTAGAACAAGATCTGGGGATATTAAAGTATCCAATAAGCTTTTTGCCACACTGTGTTTACAGTTGTGATACCATTTAATTCTACTGGATGAACATGATGTGTCTGATCCCGTGAAGAAAAAGATTGTTCTTTAGAATTCAAAGTAAGATTGTTTATGGTTGCTATCTGTGTTTAATATTAGGGGTGGAGGAAATATTTTAACTGTTTCAGAAATGTGCAAATGAACCTAGAAATTGGCATTTTAAAAAAAGGTGTGGATATTCCTTAGCTAGGGAAAACTCAAAATCTTGAGCAGAGAAATCAGAGAGTACAAGAGTTGGTCCACGATGTAGCATACTAAAGAGATAGCTTCTAATTACTTTGTATTTGATAATCATTCACTCATTCATTCAATTCACCTATATGGGTGTATGCTATACAAGTTTATGTCTGTATACGTGTATGCATACTTATACGTACATGCACATGTATATTTGCATGTATGTGTTATGTGTATAGCATTTGGGGGTACACAAGGATATTTACAATGAAGTCTTTTTCTTCAAGAATTACCTTCTGGTTTGAGAAAGTAAGAATGTGAGGACATTTTTGTGACACAGAAGGTAACAGTGCAGAATGGGTCAGTGAGATGGCCCATGGGGAAAGGTGCCTGCTGCCAAGCCTAACTGTCTTAATTCCATCCTCCAAAGCCAAATGGTGGAAAGAAACTCCTACAAGTTGTCCTTTGACCTCTACATGTGTGCCATGCACACCCCATACACACAGAATAAGTAAATGGAATTAAAATAAACATTTTTTTTTAAAAGCTCAGCTATTGAAGAGAAACAGGGCTACCACAGTTTGGAGGCAATACTGATTTTTTTTTTTTTATTGGTGAGTTGTGAGGAAGCTGCAGGAAGAAGGTTATATGTTCTACGATCCAGCCAACTTCACCATCAACCAATTTGGACCTTGGGCTCTAAATGAACTTCCTGTCTCCATAATTTCTGGTTTTACTTGTGAGATAAATTGCTTTCTCGGGAGGTCATGGTTTTTTAACTTTGGAAACTAACAGGGGGCTATCCACTCTTGATCATGGATCAGGGATGGCTGTCCTACAAGTCAGTTTCCATTTATGCAGATGAACTTTCTCAACCAGGGCTTGCTTGCAAACTATATCTGGTATGAACATGAGGTTTTTTTTTTGTCCAAACGGAAAATTATTGGTGGAAAGGCGTGGGCAATCATTTTAGAAATGGCCAAGGAGTCTTGGCCTAGACTTTTTATGTGAACTTCGCCTGGCTCAGCAAAGCTGTCTTCAAATAGCCAAAAGCACTCATTTTTTTTTCTTCTTCTTTTTTCTACTTAGTTCCAGACTTCTTTCTAATACTCTAGCCAGATGAAATGGGAGGAACAGTGAGAGGTGGGTACAGTCTCACAGTATTGAAGAATTTAACAGCATGTTCAATTCACGAACCTTTACGAACTTTTCAGATCACTATAATTCAGTTTTACAGACCTCTAATTTAAGGCATAGCAGAGGCAAAGAATTACAGACTGCCCAGGAGCTGGAAGGACTGCGCTCCTTCTCCCTAGCCTTTAACCAACAGTGAGATTCTGAGAAAGAATTTTCTTAAAAAGAGATTCTGTTTTCCACGGTTGTAAGTTTAGGTGGTCTGTTCTCAGCTTGTTTGTGTTAGCTGTCTGGAGTTGAGCTGACATTTTTTTTTTCCAAATATTAAAGCAGTAGTGTGCCTTTTGAGGAAATCTGAAATGTAAGTTAACAGGAAGGGTCCAAGAGAGTGCCGGAATTCCTGCATATTACAGGAAGGCAAGCCACAGGAAAAATGTGTCATTTACACTACCCAGGAGAGAAAGCTATTGTGATCAGCCAGAATGGTCTTCTGAGGAAGAGAGGGAGGTCTAGCATCTCCTGGTTTACCTGAAAATATATAAGTTGACTCCTTTAGAAGTCAGTCTTTCTTGCTTCTTTTTCTATTCACCTTGAAATAAAAACCACAAAACAATATGAGCTTATTTTAGTTAAATGCAGTCATAAGTAAGTCATGTAAGACATGTTCCCAAGGCGTACTTTTGAAGGGACTTGGAAAATGGCAGGGAGCATCTCAACCCTCCTGTGTTAATCTCTGCTTCGGTAATCCACTCCATCCTGAGGCAACCAGATGTGTACATTTCTCATTCAGTGTACGTGCGTTTGTTGGGTCGTATCAGGCGGACTTGTCATACTTAGCCTGTAATCTGAGCCGGTGTGTTTTATAACTCTGTCAGTCTCAGGACACCCAGGCAGAATTGGCACCTTGGGGCTCCTGCTTGCTTTTTGTTGGTGTTGCTTTCTGTTCTTTCTAGCATGGTGTGCCTGTGTGTGTGCGTGTGTGTTGGTGATGCAGTTTCTGGACACAAGTGTGGAGATTCTCATTCTTTCATTTTTCACAGATTAATGCAGTTTTTTTTTTAGCACCCTCCCCCGTCTATTAAAACCTAAAAAATCTACAAGGAGTAGTTTTAAACCTTTAAAATGTTTATAAATAGTACTTCTTTATTATAGGAATATTCAATGGAAAAGGAAAACAAAAATGACCAATTGCTGTAGAACATATTGTGACATATACTCTTTAGGCTTTTGGTCTGTGCCTATGTGTTTGAAACATATCTTGATATGTGGCCCACTAGTGTCTATTAGACTACTTTTTATTTCACCGATGTACTATGAAGTGTGTCTGAGTCCATGTGTCTCTCCATTTGCAATATCCAGTTGTATTGCATTTGCTTAAATAGAATTTCAATACCTGTTTACTTCAATACTGTTTCACGCATATTGCCACATATTCCCGGGCAGACAGTGGCAATAGACTGAATTCCAGGAAGTCAACTGCGGATTGTGAATGTCAACTTCTCCTTTATCCTCCGAATGTTTTCTATTTCAAAACTAGGCTTTTATTATCATTATTATATAAATGGTTCATGTTCATTGAAGAATTTAAACCAAAGAAGAAATTTATGATAAGAACACACAGCTTAAGCTAACTTTGATGGTGCGTGTCTTGAATCCTGGTACTAAGTAGACAGAGGCAAGTGGAGCTCTGTGAGTTCGAGAACAGTCCGATCAACATAGTGAGGTCTAGACCAGCCAGGGCTGCATAGTGAGTATCTCGAAAATCACACACACACACACACACACACACACACACACACACACACGAGACAACTTCACCTCAAACTTCTCAGGGATAATTACTGTTCACTTTTGATGTCTGTCTTTGCATACACAGTCTTACATGTGTTATTTTACTGTATGGGATATTTTCCTTAAACTCTTCCTTAACACTTGGCTGTCTTCCAACATTTATACATATACAGTAGTCTCATTCTTTGTTACAGTTGAGTATTTTAACGTGTAAGGACACAGCCACACACTCAGTCTTCCATGGACTTTCATATAGCTGCCATTTTATTTGCAGGTATGAATAGCATTGCCAGGAATTCCTTGGAATTAGATCATTGCATAGTAGCCCAATTCATTCATTCATTCATTCATTCATTCATTCATTCATTTTTTTTAAAGTTTGTATTAAAAACATTCACATGTGATATTTTTTGATGGTATTCTTCCCCTCTTCCAACTCCTCCCAGATCCTCCCCACCTCCCTACCGTCCAACTTCACGTTCTTCCTCTCTCTGAAAGCAAAGGCAGAAACAAAACAAAGTCAAGGTGAGCAAACTACAAACGGATCAATAAAACAACCAAACAAAACAAAAATAATGAAGCAAAACAAAATGCAGAACACACACACACACACTTGTGTGCACAGACACACACACACACACACACACACCCCACATGTGCACCACATGGTGTTTATTTTGTGCTGGCCGACTACTTTTGGCCAATTGATAAATGGTATTTATATTTGGTTCCTACTTACATTTTTTTGAAGTAATAAGTTGAAAATGTTCATTTATCTTGACATTTCTGTTTCATTTGTTTTTTTTTTCCCCTCATAAAATCTATCTTTTAACATTTTCACATAAAGATAAAAAATTATTTTTATAGTTAGGCCATAAAATTCCAAGACTGTAGAGGTTAGATAATCATACTTTGGAACTTCGATTCTATACAAGTAAACAATTTCATTCCTTGATACTTTCTAATTTTATTTTTGACCGAAATGTCTTGTGTACATATCACATATTTTATAACGTAAACTCAGTATGCTTACACTGTCAATTGCTGTTCAGACTCACGTGGAAATAAGGAAGAAACTATAACGATCTACTTTGAATTCCAGACTGAAAAGTAATCTGTTTCTGGGTGTGTCTGGAGTTCTAATTACCTCCATAGAGAAAAGTAGCTTTTCTTTAGTTTTGTAAGTAATTTTTATGCAGCACCTGGTTGCTTTGTGGACCTTGATAGAAAATAATGAATTGTTTCAGCTTTAATGACGAGGCTAATTCCAAGGAACAGTTGATTTAAATTTACACCACTAAAACAATTAAGGCTACAGTTAATGTTGTTGACCTCCCAAGTCACATGTCAGGCAGGTGTGATACATTCCTAGCTAACTCTCAGGAAGCCTGCCTGCTTATGCATTTTGATACTACCTCATAAGATTTAAGAATAGGAAGGGGGTCACCTGTACAGGTTTGTCACTCTGCACATGAGCAGACTGAAGGCCTTAGAATGAGTTTGGTGCTTGCAGATACTACAGCCACAGGTAAAGGTGACTTGTGACTCTTTGTCCAAAGTTCTTTTCACTGAGCTATGCACGTTTATACTCCTCCCTGCTCCCTCAGAAGTTAGTGTATTTTCCATTTTGTTTACTTTGTGGGGAGCAAACTGGCATGGGTGGGAGGAGGGGTCTGATGATACAATCATCTGAGCTTATTATTCTTCGCCCAAGAAATGGTGATCCATGAATCATGGTGGTAGGATTTCTTACCAGTTCTCTGCCAAAAGATGTTTGCAAATGCCCCCATTTTGATTGCCAGTTGCTTACTGAGTACGGCTCTGAGCTTTAAGCTAATTACTGTTTGCCTTTCATGGACTATCTCCTTTGAACGATCTTGCTGGGTAGGTGAACTTCACATATGTCTGTGCTTCTGTAACTCTTTCGATGTTCTGTTTTGTTGATTGATAACTGGTAATCCGTGTTCAGCAAATATATTCTGAAGTTATTTTTTCATCAGTAAGGATGGTTGTCATCACCCCCCCCCCCAAAAAAAAAGGTTTGGAGTAATTAAGCTGTAAACACAGTTGCCTTTACTCTTCCTTGTTTGCATTCAGAATCTCATTATCTCTTTGCTTGATCATTTGGAAGTTGCAAAAATAACCAAAAGATAGTGACTGAAGACCAGTCCTTCCTAGAGGGCCCTTTAAACAGGTTTAAAGGTTTGCGTGGTCCTTTACTAACTTTTTGCTTTAAAAACTTGAGGAGAGGTTGGAGGAAGATGGCTCAGTGGTTAAGAGTGAGGTTTTTTTTTTTTTTTGTTTTGTTTTTTTTTTTTTTGTTTTTTTGTTTTTTTTTTGTTTTGAGACAGGGTTTCTCTGTGTAGTCCTGGCTGTCCTGGAACTCACTCTGTAGACCAGGCTGGCCTCGAACTCAGAAATCCACCTGTCTCTGCCTCCCAAGTGCTGGGATTAAAAGCGTGTGCCACCACTGCCCGACAAGAGTGTTTATTCTGCAATCAGGAGGGTTTAATTTCAAACTTCCAGCACTCCCATACAAAACTACGGGATTATAATAGTACCCGTGTCCCTAGCATCGTTGGGTAGAGGGAGACAGGTGAATTTCAGAGCTCCATGATCAGCGAGCCTCGCTGAAATGGCTGCTTTCTGGCCCAGTGTATGAAAGATCTTGACTCAAGGCAATAAGGTGAAAGGCAGTGGATAGGCCTACCCTCTTACGTTGCGTACGTGCCTGGTACGTACCTGCACCTGTGCTCTCACGGACATATCACGCTTGTGTAATGCACACACATACAACACACGCATACACAAACATGCACAAACAAAACAGAAAAGAAAAAGGACATGCTGAGGACGTTGCTCAGTGGTAGAGGAGGTGCTTAGTAAGCGGCCCCAAGATGAACAGCCCAAAGGAGCATAATTGGTAGGACAGAAATGAATGTCTTTAGGTCCCTTGCTGCTTTCGGTTTCTATGTCTTTGGAGCTTTGGAAGGGTTATTAGAGGCAATTGAGAAAAGGTTAGCAGTAGTAGACTTCCCTCCAATAAAGCAGATCTGCGAGCATACCCAGTCAATCCTGTCATGCCTCACTTCCGCCTTGACTGTTACCGAGGCCATTGGCCACCCCTGCCTGCCTGGATTGTGTTCCCTCAGAGGATCTTCAGTCTCTAAACTTGTGCGTGTAGTTTGATGTCTAGACGACATGCCTTCCCTTTGGAGAGCCAGGGAAGTGGATCTCTTGTTACTTGGCTAGCTGTGCTCCGAGTCAAGTATTAAATGGGCATTTGTAAGATCCTCCTGTTGTGCTTCGTGCTTTTTAGGATGTACGTCTTACCTCCATAAGCTTGGGCTCAGTCTTAGAGGTGGATCCCTCCATGCACAGCATTCCAAAACGCTGTCACCCCCGACTCCACCGTCATCAACGGCACTTTTTGCTGTGGTCGCTTTTCATATGTCACGTTTGAAAATATCACATAAATCTCATGGGCAGATGCTAGAAGCCTTAATTTACAAATGAACAAGTTAACTATGTCTTCCCACATGGGGACTGATGGGAAGTGGAGGAGGCAGGAAACAGGAGACAATAAATAAACAGAGAGAGAGGGAGAGAGGGAGAGAGGGAGAGAGGGAGAGAGGGAGAGAGGGAGAGAGGGAGAGAGGAAGAAAGAGAGAGAGAGAGAGAGAGAGAGAGAGCGAGAGAGAGAGAGCGAGAGAGCCTTCTCCTATGCATTAACTAGCAGCCAGAAAACTACAACCTCTGTGGCATCTCCTATGAGCTAAACCGATTTTCTGCTCATTTAGTGCCAAAAATCTAACTCAGGGCTTCGTGCCTGCTATACCTGCCCTGACGAGCTTTATCGAAGGTCTAAGTTAAATTTTTTAAAATTGACACCTCACATGTAGAGTGTAGTATAATAATTCAATAAATACATACTAGGAGTGCTACCGAAGCTCAGGTGATTGTCCATCTCTCCATTTCTGTGTACTGAGGACCTTTAAATTCTGCTTGTCTAGTTATTTTGAAATATATGATTTCTTTGAACTCTACATACCCTACCTTGGGTCCCGACAATTGGAAGATTCTTCCTGGGCTGGGCATGAAGCTGAATTGATAAGAGTGCTTGGTTGGCATGCACACAAAGCCCGGAGTTTGTTCCCCTGCACCGCCTAAAGTGGGTGTGGTGGTACACACCTGTAATCCCATCACTTAGGAGATTGAGGCAGGTAGATCAAGGTCATCCTTGGCTACATAGCAAGTTGGAGACTAGCTTTGGCTATGTGAAACTGAATTTTCCCCCCTTTGGTTTTTCGAGACAGGGTTTCTCTCTGTAGACCAGGCTGGCCTCGAACTCAGAAATCCACCTGACTCTGCCTCCCAAGTGCTGGGATTAAAGGCGTGCGCCTTCACCGCCCAATGAAACCGAATTTGAACGATGATAGACAGACAGACAGACAGACAGGAAAGAAGCCAACATCATGAAAGAGAAGGGATAACTGCTTGTATTTTACTGTATTTTTGTTCTTATTACCAGTTTTCAACAACTGCAAATAATCACAAAATGATATTTTATGGTGAGTGAAAGAGATATAATATCCAAATTCAGTGTCCACACGTAAAATTTCATAGCTATGATCGCTTAGTTTCTGTGGCTGGTGTTGGCTCCCCAGTCTTGGGATGAGGTAGTTCTAACAGAATTTCTGTGTCCCACAAAGTAGAAAATATTTGCCGTTTGTCCTTGTCGGAGAACCTTTGCTCCGACTTTACTCAGGTGAGTGGCATCAGTGAGGTCTTGCTATGATAGGGCTCACAGGCTGCGTTTCTCATCGACCTTGGTGGGACATTGCTAACCTGGATCACCCTGGCCTGCCATTCTTCTGGCCACCTCTTGGGCCCAGCTCACAGGAAATGTCTGAGTGGCCTTTCTCCTAGCGATGAGAATTTAGGTCATTACTCATTTCCGCCCAAACCAGCCACTCATCTCCTTTAGCCCGTTTAGGGTCCTTTCCCCTTCCCTGTGCGGTGCGCTTCCTGTTGGCTCGGCAACTTTTGCTTTCCTCTCATTGAGAAGTCGCCCATTCATTTTCCTCCCCACGGTCTCCATCCTCTCCTTGATCCCATGGTTTGTTAGAAAGTGCGTTCAAAGCCTCATGCTCTTGCCTTTGTCTCGCTTTTCATCATGACGTGGTCCCGAGGCTCCATCGATTTCTTTGTGTGAAGATGAAAGCCTTCTTCCACGCTAGAACATCTTCCATGCCACACGGAGAGTTTTCAGGTTCTTGTCTCCTGAAAACGCTGGAATGTTTGCTTATGGTTATCCCTAACCCCGGTGGCTTGTTTAATGGCAGCTTCTTGGTTATGCTGTGAGTGTCCCTTTGTTTTTAAGAGTTACTCAGGTCATGTGCACTATGTATATTGAAGAGGCGTGGTTGTCATAAAGGTTCTGAGAGTGAAGGAAGGTGAAAGGCACTGGAGGACCGAGACATTTGGGCAGGACGAGACCAGATTTTTTAACCTACGTTGATTAAGTGACAGAGAAGAAACTAGTTCCCAAGGGTCCAGAAGGGGGCGCTGCTGTGAGTTCTCTTTGTTTTAGACACTATGTGCTTCATGATGCCTGTGAATTATTATATCGACTCTCCCTCTTGCTCATTGAGGTGATATCCCATTTCGTAGATGGATAAACCGAGGCCAGAGATTAAGAACTCAGATGTCAGAGTGACAGTAGCAGAGCGGAGTTTGTGGTCAAGGTCAACGGGAGCCCGGAACCTGAACTCACCTCTATTCCACTTTGGAACTGCACCTCCAAAGTAAATTGCAAAACCCTATGTACAAAAGGAATCGTTGCAGATCGAAAATTTGACCTGACTCCATAGGGGCTCGGATGAATGTGGGCATGCCTGAGTCCAGTTTGGTAATTAAGAGGGGTGACCTGTGTTTAACTTTTAAATAAGTTCCTTTAGACATGTCTCTTTAAGTGTCTGTTGAGTGTAATATGCCGAGTCCGATTCATTCTGATTCTACATGTTGAGTTCCAAGCATACACTTCTATTTGGTAGAAAGAGGCTGATTACAATTGATGAGCTGGCAGGTATTGACGAGTATCTCCTGGGAGTTTATGTTAAAACATTGGTAACAGATGGCTTTGTTCTCTGATTGTAGGTTGTATTGTGGAGAAACTGAGCGGACTCAAACCTTGTGTCTGTGTGACACTGCTTTACCCTGGTTCCCTTTTGGCTTGGCTATTTCCTTTCTTCCTGGTTATTTCTATAGAAATTTATCAACAGCAGTTTCCCTGAAATCATGAATAAACCCGTGTCTCCACCATCTTCCTCTTGTATTGGACAGTGTGAGAGAACCTGAGATTACATCTGTGTAGTTGAGAAGTTAGGAGGAGTTGGGAATGGATATTTATTTCTTCTATATTTAATTATTTGAGACAAACTCTTATTAGATAGCTCAAGTTACTTTTGAGCTAGCTATATAGTTACAAACAGGATAGCATTGAACTCATAGTGATCCTCCTGCACCCACCCCCTAAGTGTTGGGTTGATAGAGGTGTTCCACCATGCCAACTGTCCATCTCCCAATGACTACCTTTTTGTCTTTTCTTGCAACCAAAGCAGAATGGTCATACCCATGCTCACCTGTGGAAGCGGAGGATGTAGATATCGAGTTACTGGGTATTTAGTCTCTTTGTCTCTCCAATAATCATACAGGAGATGGGATGACTTAGGCATAAGAGCAAGGTTAGACTCTGAGGAACCATTGGGAGCAGGATCATAGGAATCAATGAATCCACAGAAGCAGCTCTTCTGGAGGCCTTTGAGAACGATGCATTGCACACTTCCTTTTTAATTTTACCCCTCTCCGTACCTCATACGCACACTTTGCCATTTGACAAACAAAGCAAAACCCAGAGCAGTCCCGCAGATTGAACGTATCTGAAGGGGAGGCTCAGGTAGCGAATTTGTTTGGATCGACAGACAGACTTTTGAGAAGTTGTTACATTTAAGGCGTTGTGATGGTGGGAGATGTGAGGCCGGGTAAATGTGAGGCTGGGGATATGGCTCAGCAGTTAGGAGCATTTGCTGCTCTCGGGGAGGACCTGGGTTCAGTTCCCAACACTTACATTATGACTCGCTATCTCTAGCTTCAGCTCCAGTGTATCTCCTGCCTTCTTCTGGCTTCCATGGTCACCAGTCATGCACATGGTACCCATACACACATGCAGGCAAAACACTCTGCACATAATAATAAATCTTTTTAAAAAAAAAAATACCGTGCAGAGTGAACGCAGAGAAAATACACTTGATTCTCCTTCTCGTTATTCACTAGGAATCCCTGTAAAAATCTGCTTTAACCCCAAGCTGCTGAGTCCTCCCCTTCCCAGTGGAGAGACTGACACTAATTCACGGAGCTGTCAGGAGGATTAAACAAGGTCGTGTACATGATATGCGTCGCTTTGTGCTTGGCCCTAAGTCAGTTTACAAGTGTTCACTGAGTGCATGGCAATGTTTGAGATACTTCACTAGAATCGTCTCTCCATAATCAAATTTGTCCCAATCTTCCGACTTCCTCACTCCTCAAAGGCATTCTCACGTAGGAGGAGATAAAAAATGTTCACAGTTAGGTTTGTCTAGAGCTCTGTAGCGCCATGGATAACAAGGAGGTCAGGAAAGTCCTTTTAATTGGTATGGGGATAGTCATGTGATTGTCAGAGTCAGTGAGGATTTGAGTCCCTGATCCAAAGTAGAGGAAGGGAGGAATCTTGACTCTAATATCCAGGGGCAGCAAACAAATGCTGGTGTAGGCAGGGCAGTTCCTCAGAAGAATAAAAAGGCAAAGGAAAAGGCGAAAGAGAAAATGACCAGGAAAATACCTGGACAAAGACCCCACGCGCCTTTTTGAAGCACTTCCTCTTCCCTAGCAAGGTAAACAGGGCGTTGTTTGTAAGTGGCATGTATCCTATGTCATACTTTTAGGTGGGTTTTTGTTTTGTGGGGACTCCAGGAAGTCTGGAGGTTAATAGTTGAGCAAGTATATCCTATCAGCCAGGTTTATAGGCACACTGTAATTATATAAGCAAACTGTTGGTTCAATAATCAGCATCTCGCTGGGTCAGGGAGTATTTTCCAGAGCACGGCTGCTGTACAATTTTCATTTTTTATGACCTGCTCACATGCGAGCTTCCATTTCTTTGTACCTGTCTCTTTCCCAGAACTGTTTGTGAGAGGAGCAAAGTCATACAATATACTTCTGAATTCTCACTTTAGATTGGAGTTCTAGAAGCTTCTCTCTTTTACTAACCTAATCCTCTCGAGACAGTCATCTACACATGCATATAATTTGTCTCTTGAACTATATTTTCTGGAAATTATCTGTACATATTATAATTGTACATATAGCGACATAATTTCTAAAAAAAAAAACACCCCACAGTTTGGAAAGTAAATTATATTTTCTAGAATGGATAGATTAAATTGTTTTCTTTTGCTAGCTCAGCTTCAAAACCATAGTGACCTTCTGCTCTCAGACTTGAGATGGGCTTTTTCTCAGAGAAAAACCCTATACTTAGTCACCATCCTTTCTCTTCCCGGACTCTGTTCAAAGTCAGAAGAGTGGGTAAGGAGTAAAGTGAACCACTCCCAGGTGGAGGTGTGCTAACCACAGGGCTGGTTCGCCTCATCTTACTGAGCAGTTACAGAAAATGTAAAACCCAGCCAGGTGCATAGCACATGTCAGCCATCTTGTTTCTTCCAGATTCCTTGCCTGGGTGAGCTTCTGTTTATATAGGGAAAGTAGGAGAGGCTGCAGCTTACGTTTTTTGAAGTGGTTTCAGGAAAGAATTGAGATGTCTTGATGTGTTTGAGTTTGAATATTCTTTCCATCCTGAATTTCAATTTTTTTTTTGGTGAGTGCTTTTATGTCTCTCTGTGTGTGTCTGTGCATGTATAGGGTGTGTGTGTGTGTGTACGTGTGTGTTTATGTTCATATGAATGCATGTGGAGGCTAAAGATCGATTTCAGGTGTTGTTCAGGGGTCATCCACCTTTGGGGCTGGAGAGAAGGGCTAGTAGTTAAGAGCACTCGCTGCTCTTGAAAAGGACCCCAGTTCAAGTCTCAGCACCTACACTGGATGGCTTACGGCCTCCAGCTTCAGGGATCCGACGCCTCTTACGTCCTTGAACACCTGAGCTTGTGCACTTGCCTGTGCACACGTGTGCACATAATTAAAGATCACATAATTCTTAAAAAGAAACTTTGATAAGAGAAAAGTCACCTACCTTGTTTTGTGAGACAATGGCTTTTACTGTCCTGGGGCTCACTGTTTATCTGGCTAGGCTGGCTGGCCAAGGAGCTCCAGGGGTCAGCTTGTCTGCACCTCCCACAGCCAGTCTTACTAGAGTTGGCTTCTTTATGTAAGCTCTGGGGATTGAACCTCAGTCCTCAGTCTTGTGTGATAACCACCTTTTCAGTTCTTGGATTTCAGTCTTTCTAACGGTATGTGTCTAAGATAAAGTTTCTGGTCAGTACTGAGAGTGGTAAGACTTGGAGGGCTATGTCTTTCTTGGTTAGAGCATTGCTGACCGGCTTAACCGGATCCTGTGCATCTTGCATAGTGTTCTATGGTTACAGAAACTGAGCCCTGTGTCTGCCCTCTAGAAGCCTGTTGTCTTGTGGGATGCGTTTGTATGTTAAGGCTGCTGAGACAAAGTATCACACATTGGGTAGCTTGAACACCAGACATTTAATGTCTCCTAGACCTGAAGGTTGGAAGTCTGAAGTCAAGCTGGCAGTAGGTTTTGCTTCTTCTGACGGATAGGGCAGGGATATATGTCTCTCTCCTAGCTTCTGGTGGTTTATTGGCAAGCCTCCAGAGGCCCTTCCTATGTAGACTCACCACCCAGATCTTTGCCCTCCGAGTCACATGGCATTCTAACTTGTCTGTGTGTCTGAATTCAAAATGTTCCTTCTTCTTTTTTCTTTCTTTCTTTCTTTCTTTTTTTTTTTAATAAGGAAACTAGTCATACTGGAATAGGGGCCCACCCGATTCCAGGGTGACATCATCTCAAGTAATGACATGCAACCACCCTGTTTTCCAGTTAGGTCACATTCTGAGGTGTTGGTAGTTAGGATTTCAGAGTATTAAATCTTGGAGGACATGGCTCAGCCTATGACTTGGGGGTTTGAGGGGGGGCGGGAAACGAAGATGCTGGCAAACCTACGCTATGCTGTCTGATAAGCAGGTAAGGTACAGAACAGAATGCTTCTAAGTCTTGATGAAATAAAGCTCGTGGGACACCGGGAAGCCTGTCCACAAGGGAAGGTATTTATGGGGCATAGTAGAGCTTAAATTGTGTTTCCCAGGAGAATAAGGAGATAAAACATGAGTCTTGCTCACTGGAGGTTGAGAACCGCTTCTGATGTGGTGGGGTTGTATTAAATTAGAAAGCAAATGTGCACAAGCGTTGTGTGAACACACGCACAGTGTTGCCATCGATTCCCAGCACTGACGATTCATCAGAATTGAGACTCCTGAGTCACTCTCCGGGGTTGCTATGGGCAACTCTGAGGTATAGACACAGGGGCAGGATTTTAGGGGTTGAGGGAGAAAGCTACCTTCCCATTGTAACACGTGGTCATCGTCTCAGTGGAGCAAAGCTTGGGAAATGAGAGTAAAGTCTAAGCATCTGTAGCCAAGAGAAACTTATTTTTAGAAAATGCCTGCAAGCCTTAATAATAATAAAAAAAGACTACACATGTGTTACCAAGCTTTTGCAATATTGATTTTTTTTTATAGTACTGGGGATAGAACCTGTGACCTTGCATGTGTGAGGCAAGGATACCCTCAATGATGTACATCCCCAGCCCTTGGTTATTAACAAAAGGCCTTTTAAGCTGTGTGTAGGTGTATGTGTGTGTAAACTAACAAGCAGCTTCATCACGGTAATGTAATCTGGACAATCGGCGTAAAAGTCGTACGCTGGAGTGCCAGGACCTACTTTCATGAGAAGAAACAATGAAGAGAGAAATGGTTAGTCATGGTGCGTGCTGTGCTGATGGTTAATCACTGGGAAATAGCTTTTTTTTTGTTTTGGAATAAGTGTTTAACATATGTCTACTGTCCCACTGGCAGCTAATGGTGAGTCTGGAGGCCAGGCAGGCAACCTGGAAAATGTCCTGGGGGCGGGAGAAGTGCAGATTAAGCACAGAGCTCATAAATTCATCTCCTGTATCTTTGCACTTAAGGATGTGATAGAATAGGTCATCAGGGAAGAGGGCAGAGATGAGACAAGTGGAAAGAAATACGTAGGAAAGGAAAGCAAGGAAGGAAGGAAGGAAGGAAGGAAGGAAGGAAGGAAGCAAGCAAGCAAGCAAACAACCAGTATGCCTGGTTAGACTTATATTTCAATTAGCTTTAATGTGGAGTGTGCCATGGTTTGGGATAGGTGAACCAAACAACCATAGAAGCCAGGCAGAAAGTTAGGAATGAAATAAGTCATCGTGGAAGGGAAGGAAGACAGAATGGAGAAGCTTATACAGAACTTTGAGCTGAGAGTGAAAGAGTCCGAGAACTCGGGCTAGGTGTCAGGTGCGCGGGCTGGAGAGCTGCTTAGTGGTGAAGAGCACTGTTCCTGTGGTTGGTTTTTAGCTACCCACACTGTAGCGCTCAACTGTCTGTAACTCCACTTCCAGGGGATCTGATGCCCTCTTCTGGCTGCCATTGCCAGGCAGGCATGGGATAGATAGACTTACATGAAGGCAAAACAATCATATGAATAAAATAATAATAAATAAGAAAGGAGAAAAAAAAATAAGAAAGGAGAAAAAAGCAGGCTGAAGGATCCAGCCAAGTAGAAGTAGGGTGTTCATCTGGCTATTGTGTGAAGATGTATTTAGGAGAAGCCTGGGGAGGTACCTGTAGAAGGATACACAGAAAAAAGAGCAGCGGGGTTTGCTCCAGACGAGCCCAGACTTATCTTCTATGCTGAGCATATGCTGTGCACGGCACTCCAAGTGGGACCTGTAGAGCCGGAGGCAAGCAGGAAGTTTTGAACCAGCTGCACTGTCGGTTCCTGTGGTTTAAGAAGCAACACCTCCTGGGTTTTCCTCTCAGGTTAGAGAGTGCACATGATGCATTCTAGAAAGTCTATCAAATACATATCAGGGTCTTGAAGAGAGGTTAAGACCCTGAGGAGTTTTCAGCCCAGACTGAGTGGCTACTCTGCCCTCTATGACAGATACTTTATTTTCTCTAAGCGCATAGAGCTTTGGGGCAGCTCCAGTGCTTACAAAAGCCCAGGAAGTGGATGATGTTCCCATTTCATAAAGGAGGAAATTGGAAATCAACTGAATAGCGAGCGTGTCCTTCACCACACGTCAGTGGACACAAAGCTGGCATCTGAATCCCATTCATTTAAATTCCTCCCTGCTTGCCTCTTTTCTCTTTTCGATGAAACCTAGGACCTTTAGTATGCCAGGCAGGCATTCTACTACCAGTCTACAATCCTCAGTGCAAATCCTCTTAAGTTCTAAAGTCCAAGCTTCTTTGTATGCCACAGGTATGTTAAAACAGTGGGGAAATAGAGTACAGTTGTATGATCAGATATGTACCTGCTATCAGATATGTGCCTGCTATCACAGGTTATGGAGGAGAGACATGCCATTGGGGGATGATGAATACTGGGATCGAGTGGATATGAGCCTTTCTGGAGCATGACGACAAATGACTGTACACATGTGTACTTGTCTGTATCTTGTCTTAGCGTCAAGTAAAAGAGTCTTCTTTTAGTGAGAATTTCACTAAATAGTAAGAGGCTCAGCTCAGTTGCGCCTGGGAGTTACTAAGTGACTCGTTCTCTGATGTACTACCTTCTCCTTGCCCCCTTCCACCTCACCCTCCCTCCTCCTTCCCCTCCCTCCTCCTTGCCCTCCCTCCTCCTTGCCCTCCCTCCTCCATGCCCTCCCTCCACCTTGCCCTCCCTCCACAGAGCTCTCACTAGGCCATTCTCTGGGATCATCTCTACCCTGTGCCTTCCACTATGGACCAGGATTTTGCTCACTCATCAATTACACATGGGTGAAGGCAGCCACTAGCCCTGACCTGATATGATGTTGTAGTTTCTTTAAAAACATTGTTATACCTACTCACTTACTTGTCGCCATGGTAAGTGTGTGACGATCCTGGGGATTGAACTTGGGTCTTCAGGCTTGGCAGCAGGTGCCTTTACCTGTGAGCCATCTCACTGGCCCACTTTTATAGTTTCTGCATTTACTCTTCCTGGGCTACTTCTAGTATGTTTCTAGTATGTTCCTAAATGAATCCTCTAATGAGTGGCTGATTGAGTGTTCAGGTCTAGATTAAGCATTCCTGAGGGTGCTCCCAAATTATCATGCCTATCACTGTCCACTTAGGGGTGCATAGAACCAGATCATCTGGGCAGATGAGGGAGATGGGACAAGCCAATGGGGGGTCTCAATAAACACGGTGGAAGGAACTCTGTGGACTAAAACAAAAGCCACCAGCATGTCTGCTTAGACTTATATTTATTCATTCATTTTATTAAAATTGTTTTTGAATGGCTTTATTTTACGTGTGTGTTTTGTGTGCACATATGTATGCACTCTGTTTGTATGCCTTGAGCCCGAGGTGTCTGCATAAGGCAGTAGATGCCCTGGAATTAGAGTTAGTGATGACTGCAGGTCACCATTTGGGTACCGAACCAAGAAGTAACTTAACCTCTGAGTCGTCTCTCCAGCCCCAACATTTAGACTTACACTGAATGATATGGTGACAGCGTTGTGAGCACTGATGTTTTATATCATTCTTTTATAAAGAGTTAAGAGTACCAACTCACTTGTGAAGTTGAAAGTGTAATAGTAGGTGTGTCTCCTCAGATTGGCTCATGTTTACCGTGCAAAGAAGAGACCGTGGGTACAGACCATCCTTTACTTTACCACCAGTCGCCTTTGTAAGGAGCCTATTCAAGTCACAAAGTGAATATTAATAAGGCCGGGGAGATGGCTTGCCTTGAAAGCACAGGGTGCCAAGTTTGAGCCCTGGAACCTAGATGATAGAGCCAGGCCTGGTGGCACGTGCTCATAAGCCCACTGATGGGGAGGTGGAGACAGGAGTATCTCCAGGGCTTGCTGGCCAGATGCCTTAGCCTACTTGGTAGGGTCCAGGTCAATGAGAGATGCTGTTTCAAAAGCCATTGATGGTGGCACCTGATGAATGACACCCAAAGTTCTTCAGTGGCTTATACACGCATACATATACATGTACACATTCACATGTACACACAAACACACACATATATGCACGAACTCACTGATAATATAGTCTGATCAATCAACTAAAGCCATGCCCTTGATCAAAGAAATTAAAACAGAAAGTCTTATTGGTGTTTTCTGATGCCCAAGTGGTAAGTTCAAGGCTGTTCGACTATGTGACAGTTGTCTGAATAGTCTGCCCCCATGGGTACCAGACAAAATATAAAGGCAAGACAATGTAAGCAGGAATCATACATGTACGTATATCTTAGAAACAATGTAGGTCGGACACCTCATTTTAGAAATGAAGCCATCCTAACCAAGAGAAATTAAGGAGAAATGCCAGGTTATGGGTGGGGCCCCAAAGGCAGAACAGGTCTTCTAAAGCTCATACTTGGATTTCTGGTAGCCTCTCAGGAGTGTATTGATGCAGAACTGACTTTAACTCATGGGGGAATCCTTCCATTCCTCCTGTAAAAGCAGAAGCTAACTCAGTGGGCTTAAAAGGAAAGAAGGAAGAGAACACCAAAGCACAGTGGAGATCAGGATCTCTTTTGGCTGAGGCATCAGATAATTGAATGGGCCCATTCTGTTGTTCTGAAATGCACATAGCCATTCATCCATGGACCTACTTATCTAGTTCTCTGGGTGGTTCTTGGAGAGGTACTGATGAGTGTGTAGAGAGAACTCTCTCTCTCTCTCTCTCTCTCTCTCTCTCTCTCTCTCTCTCTCTCTCT